>NC_086445.1:565459712-565682212 GCF_028390025.1 Pseudophryne corroboree
ACTGCTACAAGCAAAGCTTCTGGCCCATGTTCTATCAGAAAATAACATTTATATACTGTAGGATGAACATTTTTGCCTTGCTTTCAATTGGAATTCATTGCACTCCTTCTTGTCTCAGAGACGGAATTAATCCGTTCCTCTATTCCATGCAGTTCTAAGCACAAAGATCTGTACTTTTGCCCTCATTAGCATTGAAGCCCAGGTCAGACAGGACAGAGAACCAAGATCACAAGCTCATAATTTTGAAGAGCCATGTGTAACATTGTCAACATAAATCATTAGTGTATCAGAGCAAGGAAAGAGCTGGAAGCTGATTAACCTTGTCATTTATACCGGGCCAGCAATCCCCCATTTGAGAACACTACCTTGAATCCTGCCACTCATCAGGCTCATAAATAATAAACCCCTACAATAGATTGTGGCTGCTAAGAAGGGGGATTTCATTAGCAGTAAGCCCAGAGGACAGAGGGATAAGGAGCAGGGACAGGGATTAGCATGAGCAATGAGTTCAGTTTCACCAGTTAATCCTCCTTCAGGTGTAGAACAAAATATAATCGTATTGGTATAGAAGTAATTGTGTATAATATGTACATACTGTAGATGGAGCCCTGCAGACTACTAGCTGTATCTAGTATTGTATACATTACTATATAATCACTACTTATGGAGAGCATTTCATTCTCACCTCAATGTTTCTTTCTATTTTGGAGTACTGAAAATAAAGGTACAAGAATATGTGTAATAAATGTGAAAAGTGCTGAATACAAATAATGTATAATTTAGTACAGAGGAAAGCCTTTCTAGCAGTGTCTGGATCTGATACTAATTGTGAACTAGACTCTTCCCCGAAGATTCCACATATATACTAGAGATGTGCGGCGGACAATTTTCGTGTTTTGTGTTTTGGTTTTGGATCTGGATTGGTTTTGCCAAAAACATCCTTTCGTGGTTTTGGTTTTGGATCTGGAAGTTTTAAAAAAACAAACATAAAAACAGCTAAAATCACAGAATTTTGGAGACATTTTGGTCCTACAGTATTATTAACCTCAATAACATTAATTTCCACTCATTTTCAGTCTATTCTGAACACCTCACAATATTGTTTTTAGGCCGAAAGGTTGCACCAAGGTCGCTGGATGACTAAGCTAAGCAACACAAGTGGATGGCACAAACACCTGGCCCATTTAGGAGTGGTACTGCAGTGACAGGATGACAGTTTTCAAAATTAGGTCCCAAAGAGCACATAATGCAAAGAATAAAAGATGTGCACCATGGTCACTGGATGACTAAGCTGAGCAACACAAGTGGACGGCACAAACATCAGGCCCATCTAGGAGGGGCACTGCAGTGGGAGACAGGATTGCAGTTTTAAAAACTAGGCCCCAAAGAGCACATAATGCAAAGAAACAAAAGAGGTGCACCGAGGTTGCTGGATGACTAAGCTAAGCGACACAAGTGGGCGGCACAAACACCTGGCCCATCTAGGAGTGGCACTGCAGTTGCAGACAGGATGGCAGTTTTAAATACTAGGACCCAAAGAGCACATAATGCAAAGAAAAAAAGAGGTCCATATGTTATTTAAACAGGACATGCACAGCCTAATAAACCCATCATTTCAGCAACAGGTGGTCCCCCTGTAAAAAGCTTGCCAAGTTCTCCAAATCATAGCTAGCTACAAACATACCACCTCCTTCTTTGATAACTTTTCATATTATGAGAAGAGGCAAGAGGAAGAGGACAGTGTCAAGAAGAAAAAAGTTAGAGAGGCACACTCAATCAGGAACAACATACAGGCTTTTACCTCCACTCCTATATTGGTGTGGAACAGAAAGGACTTCAACCAAGCAAATATATAATTATTAATTACCACATTACTTGACAAACTGAAAAACTAGGGGCCAAAGCCTCCAAAATTGTACCCCCCTTCTCCATGTTCACAGATTAAGATAATCTCAGATTTAATGCTGGGATGCAAATAAACTGATGTATACCACAGGATCAAGATTGGATATTTTCCCTCCACGGAGTCTGGAGACTTATTTTGTGAAAATCTCATGGGTTTCTTTTTTTCCATTTTTTTTATTGCATTTTTATTTACATATTTTGTGGCAGATGCCTTATTTTAGTTTTTCACAGCTCCCAGTTACACACATGTGAGCATACCTGTGTGTCCCAGTTACACGCATGTGAGCATACCTGTGTGTCTTATTTATTTTATTCCTATTTTATTTTTAAATAAAGCAGCCCCTTAGATGTTTTAGCAGCCCCTCCTGAGCCCCTACAACAGCCTCGGATGGGGCAAATTGAGTTCGGTGTGGGTTCAGTAAAGTACTATGGATGACTGTGCATTGATTTTTTTGTTTTTGAGCCCCTGCCCTAGTGGAACTTACCACTCTATAGCGAAACTCATTTCATACTACAGGTAGGACTGTGGGAGGAAGCAATGCTAACCTCTGTGCCCACAGCATGCCTCAGCCTGGCAAGCCAGGCATCTTTCTCGCTGTAAGCCACCATGAGACTCCATACTGGGCCTTATTCAGTAACTGTTTGTGCCTCACAGGAGCTCCTGACCCATCTAGTGCTGCAGTGCAATGGAAAGCTGATGCAATGCAAGATCACTGAAACTCTGTTCTTCTAACACTGCAAGGTCTTGCGATAACTCCATGCAGCCTTTAGGAAAAGAAGTGTCACTTCTAAATAAATAATCCCAAAATATGGAACATCAATAAAAAAATCAAAATTAAGGATGACTAATTGGAGGCATTCTTTGAGTGAGTCACAAACATGAAATAATTGAGAAGAACCTCTCTCTAATGTTCTGTCAGAAAATATCACTTTTACCTCTCTGACAGTTGTGCTGGATTATGATACAGTCTCTTCTGAGTCACAGTGACTGGCCACAAATGTGGTCTCTCTCCATTTTATTTAAAAACACTTCAGCAATTTCCATTTCCACCTTTGCGGCTAGTTTTCACAAATCTGTTTGTGATGTTGAAGCTTGTTTCAATTACACAGCACAGCAGACAGGCAACAGCACCCATGGACTTAAACGGCAGTGGGGCAGCAGCCCTGGACTAATAAAGGCAGAGGGGAAGCACCCTATATAAGGCACTACCCCTTGCACAAACTGACTCTACAGAGGCAAGATGTCATCCTCATCCTCAGATTGCCCAGTATTTACATCCTCATCCTCACAGATAAATACTTTTCAAACAAACAAACCACATAATTTAGGTGTCAGTGGACTGTTTATGCTACCCAAAGTATCTGATCTTGACAATGACTTATGATGAATGCGCTGCAGGTGATGTATAAGGCAGGATGTTCCTAGGTGGTTAACGTCCTTACCACTACTTATTATGGATTGACAAAGGCAACAGATGGCTTGACACCTGTTGTCCGGATTTGTGGAGAAATAATTCCACACTGAAGAGGTGGCTTTTTGGTATTTTGCCCAAGCATGACAATGGGCTTTTTCTTCCCATGGCCAACAACTGTCTCCACTGGTGCCTTATTCAAACAAACCACATCACCATCAGAATCCTCATCGTCAACTTCCTGCACAGCGCCAGCTACACCCATATCCTCCTCATCCTGGTGTACGTCTACAGTGACATCCTCAATCTCAGTATCAGCAACTGGACTGGTGGTGCTCCTCCCAGCACTTGCAGGGAGTGTGCAAATGGTGGAAGGAGCCTCCTCTTCCCATACAGTGTTGTAAAGGTCAGGCCTAGACATCGCAACCATGGACTGTGCCAGCACCCCTGTATTTTCACAGCATACAAGACAAGGCCAGTGTACATTTATTTTCACTGCATCCCTGTATTTTTACAGCATACAGACCAGTGTACTTTTATTTTAACAACAGCATCCCTAAATTTTTACAGCATACCGGACCAATGTATATTTATTTTCACTGCACCTCTGAATTTTTACAGAATACAAGACAGGGCCAGTATGTATTGATTTTCACTGCACCCTAGAATCATTACAGCTTACAGGGCCAGTGTAATGTTATTTTAATAGCAGCACCCCTATATTTTACAGCATACAGGAGCAATGTGCTATTAATTTTTAACAACTGCACCCTTGAATTTTTACAGCATACAGAGCCAGTGCAGTGGCAAATGCAAGATTTCTAGAGGGGGTTTCCAAATGCAATCTACAATCTCTAACTCTATGAAACATGGAATACCGTATTAATATTTAACACTATAGATTGCCTATAATATTGGCTGTATCAAACATATTTAAATAATATAAATAAGTGGTCAGGAAAAGGTTAAACATACTGTAATAAATACACAAACATAATAGAACCGGCACTGCACTTTCTAAGCACACATTCTCCCACCTCATGGTACGGCTCCTGTCTCTTCTTCCTGGTAACAACTCTTCGGTCCATTGCAATGATTGAGGACTGAGAACCACACACACAGACTGGGCATGTGCAGCTGCTCTGCTCTGTCCCTTACACTGCATGATGTGGCAGCAGCTCTAATAATCATATTATATACCATTGCTATTGTCCTAATTTGAGCCACTTGCAAAGAGGAGGGGGCTTCCGGGCAACTAGAAAACCCCCCTGCGTTTGCCTATGCAGTGTAATGTTATTTTAACAGCAGCACCCCTATGTTTAACAGCATACTTGAGGACAGCTACAACCATGTACGGCTGCAGCACCCATAAAGCACATGACAACCAGGACAGCACCCCTAACACAGCACAGGTAAACCACAGTGACTGCAGCAGCACATCTACAGAGCACACACTAACCCCACCCGACGCCACCACCCACAGAGAGATAGAGAGGTCTGTCTCCCTCACTCTCCAAGTCCGGAGTGAAAATGGCAGCGACATGCGGCCCTTTATATGGAATCCAAAACCCGCGAGAATCCGACAGCGGTTTGATGACGTTTTGCCTCATTCTGGTTTCCGAGTCTGGCGGGAAGTCCTGAGCCAGACTCGGATCCGTGCTCGGAACGGGATTTTTTTTCTGGGGGGTTCAGTTCTCATACACATACAAGGAGTGTGAGTGTCCAAAGGGGTATTGGCAAAGCACACATGTATTTCAGGGGCAGGATGAACACCGGAAATAAAAGGCTCATTCCCTCTTACTGCAAATGTACATATTTTTTTAAATACTGACAACAATAAAGACACTTTTTGCAAGACTACTATCAAAGACCAGTGGTCGAAGTGGGGCGGTATACGGCGGTATGGTATACCGCCACTTCTTCCACTGACCTGGAAAAGAGCCCATGAAAGTGCAGCAGGAGGCGAGGGAAGTGGCATCCTGCTGCACATGGTGCTCCCTGTCTCTGCACGGCGTCCGACGGCTATGTAGAGTGCTGTATTAACTCACAGCCGCTCACCGCTGCCAGCCGTCCGTGCACGCCGCTCACCAGCCGCCCACCGCTCACCAGCCGCCCACCGCTCACCAGCCACCCACCGCTCCCGCTCACCAGCCGCCCTCCGCCAGCAACCAGCCGCCCGGCGCCAGCTCACTGCTACCAGCAACAAATAAGGTAATGTTCCCCTGCTGTCGCCTCTCTCCCTGCTATCCCCGTCGTCACTGTCCCTGTCGTCACTGTCCCTGTCGTCACTGTCTCTCCCTGTCGTCACTCTCCCTGTCATCACTGTCGTCACTCTCCCTGTCGTCACTGTCATCACTCTCCCTGTCGTCACTGTCATCACTCTCCCTGTTGTCACTGTCGTCACTCTCCCTGTCGTCACTCTCCCTGTCGTCACTGTCATCACTCTCCCTGTCGTCACTCTCCCTGTCGTCACTCTCTCCCTGTCATCTCTCTATCCCCCTGTCTCTCCCCCTGCCTCTCTCCCTGTAGTCACTGTCTCTCTCTGTCATCACTCTCTCTCCCTGTTGTCACTCTCCCTGTCATCACTCTCCCTGTCGTCAATCTCCCTGTCGTCACTGTCTCTCCCTGTCGTCAATCTCCCTGTCGTCAATGTCTCTCCCTGCCGTCACTCTCCCTGTCGTCACTGTCATCACTCTCCCTGTCATCACTATCCCTGTCGTCACTGTCGTCACTCTCCCTGTTGTCACTGTCGTCACTCTCCCTGTCGTCACTCTCCCTGTTGTCACTGTCGTCGCTCTCCCCCTGTCGTCACTCTCACTCCCCCTGTCTCTCCTCCTGCCTCTCTCCCTGTCATCACTGTCTCTCTCTGTCGTCACTGTCTCTCCCTGTCGTCACTATTCCTGTCATCACTCTCCCTGTTGTCACTCTCCCTGTCGTCACTCTCCCTGTCATCACTGTCGTCACTCTCCCTGTCGTCACTCTCCCTGTTGTCACTGTCGTCACTCTCCCTGTCATCACTCTCCCCCTGTCTCTCCCCCTCTCATCACTGTCTCTCCGTCATCACTCTCCCTGTCGTCACTGCCTCTCTCTCCCTGTCGTCACTCTCTCTCCCTGTCTCTCTCCCTGTCATCACTGTCTCTCTTTCTGTCATCACTGTCTCTCTCCCTGTCATCACTGTCTCTCTCCCTGTCGTCACTCTGGCTATCCCTGCTGTCACAATTTCAGCTCATTCAGTGTGCTACAATGTGAATTTCGGCTCATTCAGTGTGCTACAATGTGAATTTCGGCTCATTCAGTGTGCTATAGTGTGAATTTCGGCTCATACCGTGTGCTACAAGGTGAATTTCGGCTCATTCAGTTTGCTATAATGTGAATTTGGGCTCATTCAGTGTGCTACAATGTGAATTTCGGCTATTCATTGTGCTACAATGTGAATTTCGTCTCATTCAG
Source organism: Pseudophryne corroboree (assembly GCF_028390025.1). Classification (NCBI taxonomy): domain Eukaryota; kingdom Metazoa; phylum Chordata; class Amphibia; order Anura; family Myobatrachidae; genus Pseudophryne; species Pseudophryne corroboree. The sequence continues at coordinate 565,466,480 of NC_086445.1, forward strand.
TGTGCTACAATGTGAATTCCGGCTCATTCAGTGTGCTACAAGGTGAATTTCGGCTCATTCAGTGTGCTACAAGGTGAATTTCGGCTCATTCAGTGTGCTACACTGTGAATTTCGGCTCATTCAGTGTGCTACACTGTGAATTTCAGCTCATTCAGTGTGCTACAATGTGAATTTTGGCTCATTCAGTGGGCTATAATGTGAATTTCAGCTCATTCAGTGTGCTATAATGTGAAATAGTGTCAGACTGGGGCATGAAGGGCCCACTGGGGAAATGCAGTTATACTGTAGGTGCACATTCTTAGAGGCTTGGCTAACCATTAGTGTATGGTTTGGGCCCCTTGATAAATAATATATATAATAAATACTGCTAGCACATACATGATAATGTACTAGATTAATAACAGCAATGCACTGTAGAAAATACACCATAGTCCTGTGCAGTATAATGTAACATATACATAATGTATAATTGAGAGGGTGGGCCCCCAGGCAGTGGGGCCCACCGATGGTTTCCCCTGTGCCCCTATGGGCCAGTCCGAGCCTGATGTGAAAGGGGCACCAGTACTAGATAATATAAGGGGTTCTACTACACGGGACACGCCCCCTTTGGGGTGGCCACGCCCCCTTTTAATGGAGCGCACGTGCCTTCGCCGCACGCATAATTACATCCTTGACTTTTGCATACTCCCACTACAAAATTTCCACTTCGACCACTGTCAAAGACTATATATTATTTTCTATATAACTGTAACATGTAACATTGTGTGAGAAGTTACATTGCTTGAGAGGAAGAGTGTGAGACTGTTCCTTGCTGAATACAACTTAGCAACACTTATGCACCTTCTTTAGTACAGGTTGAGTCTCCCTTATCCAAAATGCTTGGGACCAGAGGTATTTTGGATATGGGATTTGTCCGTATTTTGGAATAATTGCATACCATAATGAGATATCATGGTGATGGGACCTAAATCTAAGCACAGAATGCATTTATGTTTCATATACACCTTACACACACAGCCTGAAGGTAATTTTAGCCAATATTTTTTATAACTTTGTGCATTAAACAAAGTGTGTCTACATTCACACAATTCATTTATGTTTCATATACACCTTATACACACAGCCTGAAGGTCATTTAATACAATATTTTTAATAACTTTGTGTATTAAACAAAGTTTGTGTACATTGAGCCATCAAAAAACAAAGGTTTCACTATCTCACTCTAACTCAAAAAAGTCTGTATTTCGGAATATTCCGTATTTCGGAATATTTGGATATGGGATACTCAACCTGTAATTAGTAAAATTTTGTTTTTCTAAGTGAGATTATTGAGATAAGATTAGAAAATGGGATTGTAGGGATATTCCTTACAGTGGAGCTAGCAGTCACTCTCTGAGATTTTTCCAAGGTTGAATTGACCATGGTAACACAAATTCCAGCCTTTTACCATAGGGGTGAGGCACAGAGAAATGGTAACTGTACACAAAGTAATACACTGACCAATGAAAGATGCTTCTGCTTCTGCCCTATATAAAAAAAAAAGATTATGTGGAGCCAGCAGAAGAAATAAGTATTAGAAGCTACTAACATTGAGTGGCATTTGCAAATTAATTACGGTTAGTCTGCAGTTACATGTGTGGTACTGTGACTTGTTATCTAACTGCCTTGCTGGTGAGTAGTGCTTTCTGTAACATTACATTAAAAATGCAAATGTTCAAAATAATAATGCACTTTCCATAATTGTGTTGCCTGTATATGTTAGCTCTGCTTAATTTCAAGATTGAATATTGAACATGTATCACAGTACAATGCTCTCTAGACAGTCATTGGACACGCAGTGTGTTTTTGTCACAGCTGACATGGAAGACCTTGAGGAACAAGGATTTTAGAGGTATAGTATAATGAGGCAATCAGGAAGGGGTGAAGCAAGTGGGAAGATCCCTTTTAAAATGCTATAGCCTAGTCCTTTAGTACCATTAGTCAAGGCACAATACTTTCATCCATACCTACCATTCACTTTCAACACTTGTAGTTCAGAAGTCTTGATAATGTATATATTACAGCTCCATACCACAATAACTGTTACAGGGCAATCAACTAACAGCAGAAACATGAATCTAGTTGGGTCAAGGCACTGAAAAATGTTGCTGATACTGGAGATGGTACTGCGCATAGGCTTAACATCTAATCAAGCCAATGTCATAGGTTCTAAGACACAAGAAAACTAAAATCACGAAACATGAATCAAACGAAGGACAATGAAAACAGGATCAGAGTAAAAGACAAAGAAGTCCATAAAAGAAAATGTAAAACTATCATTTTCTGATGATCTATATACCTATTTTTTGCACAGTTACACCTACTGTATTTTCAGTATATGGCTAAACTAATGAATTATATCAGCAGGATGATAGTTACTATAGAGGTTCAAAATTGTGCTGCTTTTCATGGGCAGAGCTGGTAGATTTTAGGGGTCTATTTACTAAGCCTTGGACGGATATAAAGTCACTAGAGATAAAGTACCAACCAATCGGCTCCTAACTGCCATTTTTCAAACACAGCCTGTGGCATAGCAGTTAGGAGCTGATTGGCTGATACTTTATCTCCATCAACTTTATCTCCATCCAAGGCTTAGTAAATAGACCCCTTAATGTATTCCATGCTGGATATGGAATAGCTACAGTTTGTGGTAGTGTCTTATATTGTACATACATTTAAAACTGAGATTTTGCATTTGAGCATATATTAAAATGAGCTTTATGAGATGCAATAGTGGGCTTATCCTGGAAGTCCTAATTTGATGGCATCAGCAAAGCCTCAACATAGGGTACATTTTCTATTGGAAAGTGCTCTTTTTATGTATCATGGATTTATGGGTACATTTGGAGCCTAAAATGGCCTCATGTAGGTTGGGCCAAATCCATTATAGGTGGGGCAAACACAAAAGTTGGCACTATTAAAAAAATCATGTACAGTAACAGTGTAAAACAAAAGAATAAATGATATTGCCTTTGCCTACCTGTATCTAAAACTTAGAGCATTCTACTGACTTACAATGCAGAGTGTTAACTAACCAATCTCTAATAGAGTGCCCTTTTCTGAAACATTGCATTAAAGATGTCTCATTCACTTTTAACTCACTATCAGAACTCACTATGGGCCTTGAATTGCTAGATATCTTACAAATTTCTGAACTCAGTATGTTAAAGTGATTGACCCAAGGCATTCACTTTTATCATGGGTTTTAACCTTTTTTCTTAGCAACTCCTTCAGCTTTGCTTTTCCCTGCAATAGAAAGTTCATCCTATAACCACAGTTCACAAATTTGTTAAACATTTGGTCAATGTGCAATTCCGCCTCATTGATTTTATTACAAATTTGTCTAGCCCTGATAAATTGAGAATATGGTAAACCATACGTAAGATTTTTTTATTGAAAACTACCAGCATGTAAAACTGTATTCCTATTGGTAGTTTTAATACAGAGGCTTGCATTCATTTTACCATCATCCAGATTCACCAGCACATCCAGAAAATTCACTGAAGAACAGCTTATATTATAGGTGAATTTAACAGGACTGTTCGAGATGTTATGTTTGTCAATAAATATCTTAAACACAACTTCACTGCCTCACCAAATCACAAATATATCATCTATGTATCTGGCATACAATTTCATTTTGTCAGATACATAGACATCTGAGAAAAAGATGTCACATTTGACACTAAACATGTCGAGTTAGTGTACAATGAGGCCACATTGGACCCATCGCACAGCACGACACCTGCAGATAATAGCGTCCATCATATAAAAAATATTTTTTGTTAATACCAACTATATTAAGTCAATCACAAGATTTATATTAGGACCTGTATACCTGGGATTGTCAGTAATCAGTGTGCATCCTGCCTGCAAGCCCTCTGCTTTAGGTATTATTGCATAGAGGCTGGAGACATTGATGCTGCATAGCAAGCTATCAACAGATATATCCTGTACCCTAAATAATTTATTCAGAAAGTTAGTTGTATCCAATAGATAATCAGCCTGATTAACCACACAGTGCTGTAATTGTATATCCCAAAATATCGACATGAGGTGAAAGTAGAGGGGTAATGGAGCTTTCAGTACTATTGTTTCACATAAAATATCTGTGATATAACCTTCCTCTACTGCACCCTCCAATAGAGACACAAGTTCTTAAGTGAATGCCTTAGTAGTATCACCCTACAGAAGTCTATATACTTGATCGTGCTGAAGCTGACATTCTATCTCACATTTATACACAGTTAAATCCTGTATTACTATTGCCCCATCCTTGTAATAGAGGGGCAAATAGTAATATCAGTGTAAGATGACAGATCTCTAAGAACCGCAAATTCACTTACAGAAAGATTATTATGCTTCCCAGCACCTTTCTGTGCCATTAACAAGTTATGCATATCATGGTCTAACCTGCTATAAAAGGTTTTAATGGATGTATTATTAGATACTGGCTCCAATGCTGTTCTACGCTGTAACTTACGGACTGCCAATGGTATTGTAGGTCTAGTGTCAAGATGTATTTTATTTGCTTTAGTCCCATTAAAGTGCTCATGCAATTTGAGCTGTCTATTAATCTTGTAGTTTTCGTCTCCCAATCAAACTGATTAAACTGTACTATTATTATTATCCTTTATTTATATGGCGCAACAAGGGTTCTGCACCGCCCAATTACAGAGTACATATGCACATAATCAAAACAGAAAAACAGTGACTTACAGTTGAAGACAATACAGGACAAGTGCAGGGTAACTAAGCATAACTAGACCAGTAAACGACATAGAGATACTTTTTAAGGTGGCCAAAAAACTGTGGGATTTGGGCAGTTGAGGATTATTAAAGTAAGAAAAGGATAAGCACATGAGGGAAGAGGGCCCTACTCGTGAGAGCTTACATTCTGAGGGGAGGGGTAGACAGACAGGGGTGACACAGATGGGGTACATAGAGAGCGTGGAACAGAGGTTAGGATGATACTATGGGAGCAAATGAAAGACCATATTGCAAACCATTAAATTCAGTAACTGATAATTGTTGAGAGGACAGGTTAAAAACTATAGTCTCCTCTGTTGCAGAGGTGGCCTCCTAGGTTTTCTCCCTCTGTATCTGGCCACCACGTTGCATGTGTTTCCTCTGCTTAATTGTAACTGTGTCCTTGGGTGCACTCCTAAAGAGGCATTAGTGGTGTTAACTGGATCATCAGATTTACTTGTGTTAGCCTGTTCTATTGATGATTCAGAATCAAAATGTTATTTCCAAGTCAATTTACGGTAACCTCTAACATGTTCCCTGTACCCATCTGAGATCACTTTGTTCAGTTTTAATTTTTAACTTGACTAAGGTCACATTTGTATGTAGCCATTTGTTTGTTACATTTCTCAGGCTAGTTTCCGCATAAGAAATTGTCCAACTATAGGATGGTTCAACAATACTTTTGCAAAAAATGGATCTCTGTCATCAACAAATGCAGCTATGACCTGATGCTTTTAGTCACAGGGGAATCAGCAAGATAATTAAATCTAGTATGAGAACAACTAACAGCTTTTGAAAGCATTAATTTACAGACATTACAACTAAACAAAGTGGTTAAATGGCCTGAGAAATTTAACAAACAAATGGCTACATACAAACGTGAGCTTATTAAATTTAAAAAACGAAACTGAATAAAGTGATCTCGGATTAAAACCAGAATAGAGTATTCCAGTGGGCGGCTGCTTGAAAGCTCTTCACTAAAGAACCTGACAGTTGGTATTGACCAAAAGGTATTTATTGTATGACGGACGCTATTGTCTACAGGTGTTGGGTTGTGCAATGGGGTCAAGTGTGTCTCCATAATGCGCTAACTCCTACATGTTTCTGATGTCTATGTATCCTGAAAAATCTAATTTTATGCCAGATACATAGATGATGGGCCAGATGCATCATCGCTCGGAAAGTGATAAAATGGAGAGTGAAAAAGTACCAGCCAATCAGGTGCTAACTGCCATTTTTAAAACACAGCCTGTGACATGGCAGTTAGGACCTGATTGGCTGGTACTTTTTCACTTTCTATATGGTAAAATCAAGGCCAGCCTCTTTATTACATATTTACCGATAGGAATACAGTTTTATATGCTGGTAGTTTACATCAAAAAAATTTTTTACATATGGTTTACCATGTTCTCAATTTATCAGGGCTTGACAAATTTGTAATAATATCAATGAGGCGGAATTGCACATTGAACAAATTTGTGAACCATGGTTATAGGATGAACTTTCTATTGCAGGCGAAAAACAATTGTCTATAAATTGTGAGGCATTGCTAAAAAAAAAAAATTAAAACCCATGATAAAAATTGAATGCCTTGGGTCAATCACTTTAACACAATGAATTAAGAAATTGGTAAGATCTCTAGAAATTCATGGCCCATAGTGAGTTCTGATAGTGAGTTAAATGTGAATGAGACATCTTTGATACAATGTTTCACAAAAGGGCACTCTATTAAAGATTGGCTAGTTAAAACTGATGTCACTGATTTGGGGAGTGGAGCACCAGAACATTTTCTGACCGGCAAGAAAGGATGTTTTAAATGCTTAAACTGCACAACCTACAGATATTTGATTGTAGGTAATACCTTTTGTCACCCATACTGTGGCAAGAATTTTTTCATTAAACATAGGGTGACATATACCACTAAGTTTATAGTGTATTTTAAACATGCCTCTGTGGGCTAAGTTATATTGGAAAAACCAATAGAACGCTGTGTGAGTGGATGGCTACTCACAGGTCCTCTATTAGAGCTGCAATGGAATCAAGTTCCAGTGACCATCTGGTGTTCTGGCATTTCTTGTAAGCGGGTCACAGCCTAGAGCCTAGCAACTCTAAGATATCGGATTATCGATCACATACCAGCCAACACACGAGGTGGGGATCGGTCTTTGAAACTAATAAAATGCGAAATAAAGTGAATATATACTTTACAGACTATCCCCTAAGGGGTTAAATGAATATTGGGGGTTACATTGTTTCTTATAAGTGTCTTTTACAGTGCTGTTTCTCTTTTCAGTAAACTTACTGATTAGTTACTCATACTTGGATATTATTTTGTATTTTATTTGACTACTGCCAATTATGCACAGTAAGTGTCAAATAGGCATTCATTATTCAAATGTTAATCTTTTTTGACATTGCTATTATACAGAGCGTGTATTTATGCAGCATTGTATGCCAATGCCATTTATGAATCGTTTTTAATTTAGTTATCCGGGTCCATGCATTCTCTACCAAAAGATCATGACATAATCTCTTGGCGCTGGTTCTGATTTAGATACATGCTGGAACTAGTGGGGTGGTTTCATGGGATATATGGCGAGTTTGTTTTTTGTATTATTGTTGTCTAATTAGTAGCTTAGCAGTTCTTCAAACACACCCATGAAGTGGATGTCCAGTGATGTTTTTGTTTTTGGGTTGTCGCCCGTAGCCCAGATCCCAAGCTTTTCTTTCTATTCAGTTTTATAATCACTTTTCCTTTGCGTGATGGGTTTAAAGTTTTCCTTCTATTATCAATAGTGTAAAAAAGAGTTGGTGTGGAAGTTGGTGCTGAATTTAAAGGTGTTGACTCAGGGAAAGTGACGGGTATTAGTTGCGCACTTCACCTGAATGAAGTGTGATCTATTATTGTAATAATGTGATGGGAGTAATACTTATCCGTAAATTGTTGATGGGTTCCTCTTTTTCCTCTATTTATTTGTGATGAGGTTGATGTTCTCTCCTGGTGCCATTGGTACATGAAATGAGATTTTAATAGATATTGATGGTTTTTAAACTTTTTTTTTTGTTTCTAGTGTTGATATAAATAAGGTTGTTAAACTTTATGAGAGCAGTGTCAATGGACCTACCTTGCTTACGTAGTGGGTAGTGATTATAAGCTTATCAAGGTTTCTTTTAGCTCAAGTGATACAAAAAAAAATATGGAGGGAATATTCAATGATTTATTAAAACAGTGCATCAAAATGCAGAAAAATCCCAAGTCCCCATCATTTTGGGTAATAGCTCCCATACTACTAATAATCTTGAATTTCAAATTGACTACCTCAGTTATTTAAAACAGACCAATACCATTTGATTTGCAAGCAAATCCACCTTGGTATCTTAAGTTTCTGGTTAGATATACAGTAATCAGTAGTAAAGTGAACGAGAAATGCAATTGAAATTAAAAACATTGTGTCATTTTTAATGTTCGGAAAGGAAGGCACTACATGGGAATGATTATGGTGCTTACTTCCATTACTATATCAGTAAGTTTGGTTCATATGGCATACTGTAAGTACTGTAGCTTTTCATGCTGTATAATAAGAGAGTTTAACATTGGGTTGATGACACAGCAAAAATGGCTGGCCCAAATACTTGTTCCTACAGTATATCCTGTTTACAGGATTTCTTTGCTTGCATGTACCTTTTACATATGATCAACTAGATAGGATATAATGTATCTAAACAGTTATTCAAGTTAGTTAAGCAGTTGCACTTTCAAAATGTTAGTTAAGCAGATACATTTAAAAAATTTGAATTTTGTTAAATGAAATAAACGGTTTTTTTTTAAATACTGATAAATATAAAATTGTGGTTGATCTCAGGTATCTTTGTTTTCCATAACATTTTAAAGGTTTAAAGTGTTCTACTTTTGATTTCAGAGTTAATTAACCAATCTGACTTGAATCCCAGGGACAGCATGATATGCTAGATTGTTTAAGTGACTTTATACTTTTTGTACTCTATAGAAGGGCAAGGTTCATGAGAGACTCATCACTGCCTCATTGTACTTGTGAAATAGAACCTCAATTTTCATTTCAAATAAAACCAGTCAATGGACATTACATTGTAATGATTTTCTGTTGCCATTGACCTGTACTGCATTCATAGAGCTGACCTGCTTGCTGAATGGCTTTCAGAGATGGACACTTTTATAATGAAGGAGAGATGAGTCAAAAGTACAGTATATGATGCATTAAAAAGGAAAACTATGTTAGGACAGACAGAAATATTGATTAAATATACAATTGTCTTTGGAATTAAACCATATTGAAAATAAATATTGTCAAGATTAGTTGGAAAGCAAGAAAAGCGTACAAGAGCGGTTTGAATTACAATTTTTTTGCCTTTCTTCCATAATAGAATTTAAAAAATATAAAACAATTGTTATAAAAGTGAAGAAAGAGCTATTTTAAGAAATTATGAAGTGTCCTTTTAACTATTGTATAAATGAATATTAAGCATGTTTGCCACAATGGGGATCATTTAGTGATTTTTTCGGAATATACTTAAGAAAAGATTCCTAGGAAAAAACATTTATAAAGTTTAATTGGAAGCAAATTGAAAAAATTAAGCATTTGCACCAGACAGGCATCAGGTATAACGTGTGCATATAGTTGCACCAAGTATTGCAATCAATGTATGCAGTATATTATCACTGGTGGCAGAGGGATTATGGAATATACAAAGCAGTGTTGGCACAGTGATAAATAGGGTCTCGTGGGTCACGTACTGTAGATTGATTTAGACAGATTTGAAGAAAGATCGCATGAGAATTGTTGCATACAGTATGCAGAAGATACAGGTTGCTTCTCCAAGCACTAGTACTCACTGGCTACTGTAAAGAACACCTTCCCTCGCTCAAGGCTGTCTCTGGTTTTAAACAGCATGAGCATCTCACATAAGTACATCTCACCAGCAACCAAAAACATAAGATGGTGATATGGAAACATGACATAGCAAAATGCATCAGCATGTCAGGGACATTGTCTTCACTGGCCACATGAAGCACTCTGATTAAGGCACTATCTACCAGTTCTCTAATGAAATGAAGTCTGATAGCTGTATATTTTTGGATCTACTGTTATGCTTGGTACAGAAAGATAAGTCTATCGCACCTCTATTGCACATGCAATGTTGAAAGTCTCATCTAAGCTAAAAATACCTGCTGTAAGGCATATTTCAGAGATAGATGCAATGTTTTCATGAATTGCTGATGATTTGACCACTGCGCATGCATCTGAGTCACCCTGCGCATGCACTGCGATGGTCTTGCAAAGGTGGTTATTGTAGGGTTAGGCTACTTGAGAAAAATTAAACCTCCAGTGGAGCTACTCAAAATTTAGTAAAAATAAATGCTGTACTTGAATGGTTGCTGGTGCTCTCTCAGTGTTAAGACAGGACTCGTGGGCAGTTGCGTAGCTATAAATTTTGCACCCACCTGCCCAAAAAGTTTCTGGCGCCCACTCAATTGCTATATTCAAAGTTAAGAATTAGTGCATGCTATGGGCACGCATGCTCCAAAAAGAGGGTGTGGCCTCACTGCAAGGGGTGTGGTATTGCAGGAAATGACTACCTTATACCCCAGTTTTGCAACCTGTATGCCCATATATTGGCCACCACAGAAAAAAAAAATCCTGATTTGTGCCCCTTAGATTATTTGTACTTTTTCCTCCTTATAGTAATGCCCCTTACACATTATGCCACACACTGTAATGCCTGTGACACATTATACCACACACAGTAATGCCGCTTACACAATATGCCACACCGTAATGCCCGTTACATATTAAGCCACACACCGCAGTGCTCCTGACACATTATTCCACAGACCGTAATGCCTGTGACATTATGCCACACACTGCAATGCCCCTGACACATTATTCCACATACCGTAATGCTCATAACATATTATGCCCACACCACAATGCCCCTGACCAGAGCCGGATTAAGGGGGGGGCTCCGGGGTTAAGTACCCCGGGCCTCCCTGTCTGAAAGGGCCCCCCGTCATGCACCACAGATCGGATCTGTAATCCGATCCGATCCGCGGCACCTCACTGCGCTCCCCTCCCCACTGTCTGCCCAGCAGCAGCCGCCGCTCACACAGCCGCCGGCGACGCAGAAAGCTTCCTGGGCCGTTGCTGAGCGACGGCTCAGCTGCCCAATAGTGTTTCTCGTTGCAGCCTGCTGCTCAGCGACTGGCTGAGCACGCAGGCTGCAGGAAAGAAGGAAGCCCCCTGCCAGCGTGTGTGTACTGGCCGGGTGAAGAGGCAGTAAGGTCTGTAAGGTCAGCATAAGTTGTTTGTTTATTTTTTTAAGTCATGTATTCAATTTAAACATAGGCTCTGGGTTGTGTGTGTGTATGTGTATATATATATATATATATATATATATACACACACACTCTCACAGTGTACACAGTATATATATATATATATATATATATATATATATATATATATAGTTCTCCAGTGGCAGCACTTGGACTTGGGTGGTTATTCCGAGTTGTTCGCTCGTTGCCATTTTTCGCAACAGAGCGATTAGGTGGAAAATGTGCATGCGCATGGTTTGCATCGCGCATGCGCTAAGTACTTTCACACAAAACTTAGCCGATTTACACAAGGCCGACCGATGTTTTTTCATTGCTAGAGGGATCGTAGTGTGATTGACAGGAAGTGGGTGTTTCTGGGCGGAAACTGGCCGTTTTCAGGAAGTGTGCTAAAAAACGCAGGCATGCCAGGTAAAAACGCAGGAGTGGCTGGAGAAACGGGGGAGTGGCTGGCCGGACGCTGGGCGTGTGTGTAACGTCAAACCAGGAACTAAACAGACTGCAGTGATCGCAATCTAGGAGTAGGTCTGGAGCTACTCAGAAACTGCTGCAAATTATTTAGTAGCAGTTCTGCTAATATTTCGTTCGCAATTCTGCTAAGCTAAGATACACTCCCAGAGGGCGGCGGCCTAACGTGTGCAATGCTGCTAAAAGCAGCTAGCGAGCGAATAACTCGGACTGAGGGCCTTAATTCACTAAAAATGATGAGAGCTAGATAGCTTGCAGCCGTGGAGGTTGCGTCGAGGAGGGCACCGGTCACAATAACTATACTGGAGTCCTTGGAGTGCCGGAGCGAGGAGTTGTGTGTGTGTATGTGTATATATATATATATATATATATATATACACACATACACACACATACACACACACACACACACACACACAAACAACAGAGGCGGCACTCCCGGACTCCGTACTTGCTGAAAGATAAAGTGTTTTACTTCGACGTTTCGGGATACTTCCCCCCGTCATCAGGACAAGTGTGTCATAATGACGGTGGGGGATATTACCTCAAAATGTTGCAGTAAAGCACTCTATCTTTCACCAAGTACTGAGTCTAGGAGTGCCGCCTCTGTTGTTTTGCATAATGGATGGGCTTTGCTGGTCCCTAAGAGGGCACCCTGGCAGGTTATTTCTGGGGCTTACGAGGGAGTGCCGGATTGTGGATTGTTTTATATATATATATATATATATATATAAATATATATCATTTTTTTTTAATTTACATGTAGGTAGTCCGGCACTCCCTTTGAACTGTAAACATGCCCAGGTGCCCTCCGTGTGGCGGAGGTATAGCACAGAATAAACAGCGGCACTTAGGGTCTTCTGTGTCCAAAAAAAACTGTATTGAACAAGTCACATACAACTGATGTTTCGAGGCTCGCAGACCCTTTTTCAAGGTGTGAACAAGGGGGGGAAAGGGTCTGCGAGCCTCGAAACGTTGGTTGTTCAATACAGTTTTTTTTGGACACAGAAGACCCTGAGTGCTGCTGTTTATTCTGTAATATATATATATATATATATATATATATATAGGAGCAGGGTGGGGTTCCTGGCAGTCGGGATCCCAGCATTCGAAATACAGACCCGGAATTACGACACTGCTCGGATCCCTGACCACTGGAATCCCGAATGAGTGTTTGCCTGGCCCACGGAGAGGTAACATGCGGGATGGGGAGTGTTAGGGTTAGGCTGCGGTGGGAGTGTTAGGGTTAGGCTGTGGTGGGAGTGTTAGGGTTAGGCTGCATGGGAGTGTAAAGGTTAGGCTGCGGTGGGATTGTTAGGGTTAGGCTGCGGTGAGTGTGTGTGTATATATATATATATATATAATATATATATATATATATATATATATATATATATGTGTGTGTGTATGTAAAGTAGCTAATTTATCCAAACTACCCGATACGCCCCTAGTTCAAATGGTACATTGTGTATCATATATATATATATATATATATATTTAGCAAAAAACAACTGCGGCACTCGGGGACTAGATGCAAAAAATTGATGTATTAGAAACAACACATTTCCAACGTTTCGGGGATAACACACCCCTTTGTCAAGGAGAAACAGCAATGAAGTGATTAAAACAACACTTACTTAAGTACCCCGAAGAAGCCCGCCAAGTGACAAGCGCCGCCCTGGGTTCCGTTCCCTGAACCCTGGTCCGGCGCACACCTTACGCGTCATTGATGACGAGGAGCCGGGTTGTCAGGGCAACCCAGACGCCCGGCACTCCCGTCATCACGCGTCAGAAAACCAACACATATAGTTACCATGGTGCCTGTGTGATAGAACCCGGAGACCAGAGGAAGGGTTGTGCAGAGGGACATGTTAAGAGACCCTGTATGCCTGTCACGAGCCAGATGAAAACTGTAGTACGGGCAACAGTGTGTGATTTATCACAAAAGTGTAAAGGAACCGTATCAATATGTGCCGGTTCCACTAATAAAGCAAAACTGTCCCCGGAGGGACAGTTGTGAATGATAAAAAGGCAGTTGGCTGTGCTTAAATCAATAAATGCCGGCCAAAATAAATAACAAAATGCACGGCAGTGCTTTATGTGAACGGAAACCAATAGAAACATTGTTGTGAAATAAAAAGGGGGATGGGTAACTGGAGACCCTTACAAATACATATGACCACACACAAAGTGGTGTGCCAAAAAGTGTGTGGTTAACACAAACAAAACTTTTTTAAGTTGTTGCCATTGTTGCCATGACAGATGATCCAAATTGGATCCTTTTGAGGATGGTTGGTGGTTCGTGATACTGGTAACAGGGTGTCCCGCACATGAGAAGACACAGATTGATCCCGCAGAGTCTGAGAAAAATATCTAACAGAGCTTAGTTAAGACACTGAAGACAAGCACATATGGTATAATGAACCCCTTTAAGGGGAAATCAATAGTCCGTTGTAATAAACAGAGAGACCTGGTCCAACAGAGGGGTAAATTTAAAGAAAAACGTTCCACGGCATAATCTCGTTAAGGCCATGGGGATTGATAGTCCCCAGGCGATAAATCCATTTGGCTTCTAGCTTCAGCAGGAGTCCATTCCTGTCGCCACCCCTTCGGGTCTTAGGGATATGGTCGATCACCATTTGTTTTAGATCACTGAGCGAATGTCCCTTTTCCAGGAAACGTTTCGCCACTGGTTGATCGGAGCCCTTCCCACTCGTCGCTTGCTTGATGGCTGACCGGTGGAGGGCCATCCTTTCTCTCAAGGACCTGATCGACTTGCCTACATAAAACAATTTACAGGGGCAGCTGATGATGTACACTATGTGTGTCGACGTGCAAGTCAACACATGATTGATCTTGTATGATCGGTCACAATGGGGATGTTTGAAGGACGTGCCAGTGATCATGTGTGAGCATGTAGTGCATTTGGGGCATTTATAGCAGCCCGGCTGTCGTTTGAGGAAGCTAGTGGACTCTTTGGTCTCTGGATGAAAGTCCGTGATGTCGGTATGGACCACTTGGTCCTTGATGCTCCTGCCACGAGTGAAGCACATGAGAGGACGTTTGTGGGCTAAGCACCGAAGACTCTCATCTGTGGAGATCACCGGCCATAGGGCTCTTACCGCTCTGGGAAGTACCGTGCTAGCTGTGTTATGCCGGCTCACAAACGGAATCAATGCCTCATCTGTTCTGACCACGGGGGACAACAAGTCTCTCCTGGGTATTGACAGAACCTCCAACTTCTGCTGCACTAATTGGTTCAAATTGTAGCCCCTGACTACAAACTTCTGGATCATATCGTCCAGAGTTGCTTCTACGGTGGATCTGTCGCTAATAATTCTGCTGGCTCTGATCATCTGTAAGCGCGGCAGTCCTTTCATAAGGGATTTGGGATGATGGCTGTTGGACCTCAAGAACGTATTCTTGTCGGTCGGTTTGGTGAACAGTAGTGATGCCTTGATCCTTTAAGGTGACTTTAACATCCAGATAATTAACTGAACTGCAACTAGACTGGAATGTGTACTTAATGGGTGACTCTCTGGAGTTGATATTGTTCATGGTGTCCTGGAACTCGTGTTCTGTTCCTGTCCAAACCATGAAGAGATCGTCAATAAATCTGGTGTACATAAGGATGTTGGCAGCTATCTCTGGAACATTAAAGAAAATCTCTTCTTCTTCTTGGAACATAAAGATGTTCGCTACCGATGGGGAGACATTGCTCCCCATGGCACACCCTGTTTTTTGGCGGTAGAAACAGCCATTAAATTAGAAGTAGTTCCTAAGGAGAGTCAGTTCCAGTAATTGCATAAATAGGTCTAGGTCAATGGCCTCCATTTTCTCTTTGACCAGAAACCCCTTTATTGCCTGGAGTCCCTCTCTGTGTGGGATGCTCGTGTACAAACTGCACACGTCTACCACACAGAGAAGGGACCCTGTCGGAATGTGCCCTACCAATTCAAGCCTGGTGAGGAAGTCGGTTGTATCTTTAATGTACCTGTGATGCTTGGATACTAACGGCTGGAGTATGGCGTCTAGGAACACCGAGATGGGCTGGTATATGGAGTCCCTGGCCGAGATTATGGGCCAACCCGTGGGAGACTCCTGATTCTAGTGAAAAACACTGGTACTACCGGATGGTTTTGCTTTAACGCCGACCAACCAGTGAACATTTCCTGGAAAAGGGACATTCGCTCAGTGATCTAAAACAAATGGTGATCGACCATATCCCTAAGACCCAAAGGGGTGGCGACAGGAATGAACTCCTGCTGAAGCTAGAAGCCAAATGGATTTATCGCCTGGGGACTATCAATCCCCATGGCCTTAACAAGATTATGCCGTGGAACGTTTTTCTTTAAATTTACCCCTCTGTTGGACCAGGTCTCTCTGTTTATTACAGCGGACTATTGATTTCCCCTTAAAGGGGTTCATTATACCATATGTGCTTGTCTTCAGTGTCTTAACTAAGCTCTGTTAGATATTTTTCTCAGACTCTGCGGGATCAATCTGTGTCTTCTCATGTGCGGGACACCCTGTTACCAGTATCACGAACCACCAACCATCCTCAATAGGATCCAATTTGGATCATCTGTCATGGCAACAATGGCAACAACTTAAATAAGTTTTGTTTGTGTTAACCACACACTTTTTGGCACACCACTTTGTGTGTGGTCATATGTATTTGTATGGGTCTCCAGTTACCCATCCCCCTTTTATTTCACAACGATGTTTCTATTGGTTTCCGTTCACATAAAGCACTGCCGTGAGTTTTGTTATTAATAGTGGCTGGCATTTATTGATTTAAGCACAGCCAACGGCCTTTTATCATTCACAACTGTCCCTCCGGGGACAGTTTTGCTTTATTAGTGGAACCGGCACATATTGATACGGTTCCTTTACACTTTTGTGATAAATCACACACTGTTGCCCGTACTATAGTTTTCATCTGGCTCGTGACAGGCATACAGGGTCTCTTAACATGTTCCCTCTGCACAACCCTTCCTCTGGTCTCCGGGTTCTATCACACAGGCACCATGGTAACTATATGTGTTGGTTTTCTGACGCATGATGACGGGAGTGCTGAGCGTCTGGGTTGCCCTGACAACCTGGCCCCTCATCATCAATGATGCGTAAGGTGTGCGCCGGACCAGGGTTCAGGGAACGGAACCCAGGGTGGCGCTTGTCACTTGGCGGGCTTCTTCAGGGTACTTATGTAAGTGTTGTTTTAATCACTTCATTGCTGTTTCTACTTGACAAAGGGGTGTGTTATTTTCCCCGAAACGTTGGAAATGTGTTGTTTCTAATACATCAATTTTTTGCATCAAGTCCCCGAGTGCCGCAGTTGTTTTTTGCTTTATACATACCTTGTATATGCTGGAGGCACCGTAGCATTGGAGTTATTATTGGGAGGAGTGCCGGTACGCCCTGCGGTTGTATATATATATATATATATATATAAATATACATACATACATACATTTTTTTAATTTTAGGCCTTAGGGCCCCCCTGTTTTTAGAACCCCGGGCCCCCCGATGCCTTAATCCAGCTCTGCCCCTTACACATTATTCTACATACTGTAATGCCTCAAACACATTATTCCACATCCCGTAATTCCCATGACAGATTATGCCACACACCGCAATGCTCCTGACACATTATGCAACACACCGCAATGCCTGTAATACATTATGCCACACACCGTAATGCCTGACACATTATACCACCTACTGCAATGCCTGTGATACATTATGACACAAACCATAATGCCATTTACACATTATGACCAAAAGTAAGGGTTATAATTAATTTTAAATTACCTGCTCATTGTCAGGGGTCTCATGCTCATTGCCAGGGGTTTTATGCTCATTGCCAGGGGTTTCATGCTCTGGGTGTCATGCTTGATGCCAGGGGTGTAATGCTTGTTACCAGGGGTGCAATGGTCATTGACAGGGGTATCATGCTTTGTGTTCTATACTTGTTGCTAGGGGTGTCATGCTCATTGTTAGGGGTCTTTTTTCCAGTGGTGTAAGGCTCTTTGCCAGGGGTGTAATGCTCTCGGTGTCATGCTCATTGCTAGAGGTCTTATTGCCAGGGGTTTAGTGCTCTCCATGTCATGCTGTTTGTCAGGGGTGTAATGCTCTGCATGTCATGCTCATTGCCAGGGGTCTTGTTGCCAGGGGTGTAATGCTCTATGTGTCATGTTTGTTGCCAGAGGTGTAATGCTCTGCGTGTCATGCTCATTGTCAGGAGTATTGTTGCCAGGGGTGTAATGCTCTGTGTGTCATGCTCATTTGCAGGGGTGTATAGTCTGCGTGCCATGCTCTTTGTCAGGGGTTTTGTTGCCATGGGTGTAATGCTCTGCATGTCATGCTCATTGTCAGGGGTCTTGTTGCCATGGGTGTAATGCTCTGCGTTTCATGCTCATTGTCAGGAATCTTGTTGCCAAGGGTGTAATGCTCTGCATGTCATGCTCGTTGTCAGGGGTATTGTTACCAGGGGTGTAATGCTCTGTGTGTCATGCTCATTGTCAGGGGTCTTGTTTCCAGGGGTGTAATAACTGCCCTGAGCACCAGCGCTGAGTGCTCCCGGCACTTCCAGGTATCTATAGCGCTGAGCTGCCTGACAGATGCTAGAGGTCAAGTATGACCTCAAGAGTCTGTCTCCACCACAGCGGAGGATTGCTACAGGCCAGCCAGGGGGAGTCAATTGTGGACTCCTCCCTAAGTTGGGCAGCAGTAGCCAACATGGGTTGAGTGACCCAGATTGCGACTGCGAGCTACCCGTCACTCACGATCAACGGGTTGGCGACCACAGCTTTAGGGTATCTAAAGGTGTCTAATGGCTATCCAGTTCTTTTTTCCTGTATTGTTTGCAAATTGGCTTACAGTACATGAGTGACAGTCTTCTGGGACTCTGGGAACTCTTCTCCATTATAGAGTACTCGTTGTTCCATGTAAATTTCTTCTTCTAGTTCAATGTTTAAGTAGCCAAAGTCAAAATCAAGCTGGTATAGTAGTACTATAAGTCATACATAGTAGATATAGCAATGACCATGCATAGCACAATGTATTTTGCAACTGGTGAGATGTATCTGTAGTTAAAGCATGAATTTTGAATGTAACCCTTGGCAACAAGTCGGGCTTTGTAACATATATAGTGGTAGATGCTCAATTAGCTTAGTGATATCACTCAGGTGCTTGCAAGGGAGAGGTATTTCTAATCAAGAAAAAAAGCATTTTGTTTCCCCCAACACCCTGAATGATACCAGTAACCAGATTTTAATCCTATACAATATTAGAATTCAGAGATCTTGGTTACATATATTTGCGCAAATGTATGAATAAGTCCCCAAGCCGCATCAAGGCCTTGATGCGGCTTGGGGGCTTATTCATACATTTGCACAAATATATGTAACCAAGATCTCTGAATTCTAATAATGAGTAGGATTTAAATCTGGTTACTGGTATCATTCAGGTTGCTGGGGGAAACAAAATGCTTTTTTTTTCGGGCTTTGCAACAAGAAGACATCAATTGGTTTTAAGCTTCTTGCAGAAGCCCCAATTATTTTTGAGGAATTTACAGTCACTCGGTCTGTCCACAGTAGCCCATGTGTCATTGTTGTTTAAGGCTGTAAGCTCTTTATCTGCACATTCTTGCATATCACTGCTTGAAATTGTATTGGAATCTATAATAAGCTCAGGTTAGTAGATCATGGTCAGGTTAGTTCTGTGAGCTGCAACCAGTCTCCTGGTAACCAGTTAGCTTTGCAAACTAAGTTTCATTTTTCTGTGCATTGTTCTGACTCCTGATTGCTGCAGATGGAGGTAGACTGTTGCTTGGGTTTACAGTTGGTACTGATTACATTTTCAGCTCTTTTAGGGAGTATCCTTGGACACTCTGTTGTTCATTGTAATCAGTCCTGCTTTGTCCTGATGAATGCATGGATTCCTGCTTTAGCCTCTCAATGAAGTTCAGCTGCTTGTTTCATTTGAAAAGCCTGTTACCTGATGGTATTTCTTTATGGTGAAGCTAACCAGTGAAAGATCTACTAAAGCTCTTGCTAAAGTGCTAATGATTGGTGCATATTGTCAAGAACTGTTTTGCAGTTCATTATAGTGCATTTCATTTTCAATAAATCTGGAGAATTCGGAAGAGCTACAGTACTCAATGGCTTGTTACTGTGCAAATTAATTTTGCTGTTAAGGAAATCTATTATCTGTAAGCAAATATCTACTATGAAATATGCATGTGATTTTGGAAAGAACTATGCAGTATTTCTATACAAGGGATTTACTAAGCATGCAGAAAACCTGATATTTCTTATCAATCTAACGTTGTACTGTGGAATTTAGTTGTGCAATTGTAAAGAACTGTGCAGAATTTCTATATAAGGCATTTACTTTTATCAATTTTCTTTTGTGGGAAAGACTTGTTATTTGAGAGTAAAATTCATTAAAACATTTATTGTGCAGTATATCTCTACAAGGAATTTATGCGTGCAGAAAACATGCTACTATACTTCCTATCAACTCTCTATTGTGGAAAATATTTATTATTTGAGAAAATTGTCCAGTAAAACATTTAAAAAAATAAACTTGTGCTATTTGAAAGAACTGTGTAAAATTTCTATACAAGTTATTCACCTATGCATTCAAAAAATCTGGTACTTCTCATCAATTCTCTATTATGGAAAAGACTTATATTATTTGAGAGCATCGTCCGAACATTATTAGCACTATTTGGACAACTGGTGAGCATACTCATCAGTAAAGATTGCACGGGTTATACTGAAGATTTGGCATATTGATTTCTGTAAATAGCTTTAGAAGTCTCCTATTTCCTATTTCCTTTAAATATGTGTTTGTGATTTTGAGCTTATACTTCTAAAAGCCAGTACTCACTGGCCGATGGCAGAGAGATGTGTGCTGAGCGAACTGCTCAGCACACATCTCTCCCGGCGCTCAGCACAGCGCGATCTGTGCTGAGCGTGCGGGGGGAGACGGGGGGGGCCGCTCACTTCACCCAGC
This sequence comes from Pseudophryne corroboree, assembly GCF_028390025.1. NCBI lineage: Eukaryota > Metazoa > Chordata > Amphibia > Anura > Myobatrachidae > Pseudophryne > Pseudophryne corroboree. Next base: position 565,487,127 of record NC_086445.1, read on the forward strand.
GGGTGAAGTGAGCGACCCACTAGATTGGCCTGCATGCAGGCCAATCTAGCAGCAGCGATAGTGATGCGCAGCTATCGCGGAGGGGGCTACACACGGAGCGATCGTGCTTAAAATCTAAGCAATCTAGTCAGATTGCTTAGATTTTAAGCAGCGATCGCTCCGTGAGTACCCCCCTTACGAGTTGAAGTCCTTTAGAGCACAGAGTGCAAGTGAATGATTGTAGTTCCACTAAACAGGGCTGTTATAAGCAAAGCACTTGGCAAGTGGGTGCAGTAATCTCTCATAATACTTTGCTTCTTGGAAGATTTGAGGTTTTCAGCAAAGTTTGCAAATTATTTGCAGTACCTTTGTTGCTCCTTATACAACTTCTACTCTGTGATTGATTAATTGAGTCTATGGTTTTAGTCTCTGACATGCTTCAATCTGCAGGTGTTTCTAGCATCACAAGTTTTTGTGGTGTTACAATGTCTTGCTTGTCTTTAGCAGAAGTGATCTCATGAAACACTACATCTCTTGACTTTAGAAGGCTTTTGCAGCTGATGTCCCATAAACTGTAGCCTTTACTCTCTTGGCAGTATCCTAGCATGATACACGAGATGGACTTTGGATCCAGCTTAAATCTTCTTTATTTAAGGATGTGAGCATATAACCTACACCAAACACATGTAAATAACTTGTACCTGGCCTTTTCCCAGACCACGTCTCTAATGGCATCTTGTCTTTGATTGTCATTGTGGATGCATGATTCTTGAGGTAAACAGCTGTTTGCTTTTGCCCAGATTCTTTTATCCAGACCTGTATCATTTAATGTGGTTTGTGCTTTTTCAGAAATTGTTCTATTTGCTCTCTCACACCATTTTGTACTAATGTGTAGTCAATAGATAATTGGTGCTGTATGTGTACTTCTTCAGATAGATGGCTAGAGCTCTATTTTCATATTGCCAGATCTCAGTACTGTTGACATGTGCGTACTATTTGTGGTCTACACAGTGAGATATTAGTAGACACCAGCAAAATCAGCACATAAAGAGGGTCACACTGTGACACTTCACTAGGACTTCAGGCTTACTGTAGTGTAACAATTTACAGTCATTCTCAAAGTAATCACAGCAAATAGAGATGGTCATACATGCACAATATACAGAAGGACCATCTGGTCATGTATAACTTCAGGATAAATGTAGGGACTCTCCAGAATAGTGTACTGTGGTGTTCAAACACAGTCACAAAATGGCGCCATGCATGCGTAGTAGCATTATCCGTGACTATTTTGGTAAAGGGCATAATGCCTCAGTAAATGTAAAGTGGAGATAGCACAGTAGCACAATCTATTTCCAGCAAGCACAAATGTGTCTAGTTATATTGTGGCTGCAATACACAAGTCACGGCATAGCAGGTCACGTGCTTACACACGCTTTCACTATGCATTCACTTCTATGGGGCTGCTGGGTGATGCATATGCAAATGGCATGCCATTGTGGTCTCACGACCATGCAGCAAAGCAGTAGTGGGATACATCTATATATTCTTAGCTCAGTTATTGTCCAGCTTCTGTGATGATCGGTTACAGCTTGAGACACAAAAGTTCTAAGTAAATTGTTTATTCTACAGTAAGTATGTATGTTAATTGGATGTGCGTTGATAATTAGATCATTTTAATAAGGATAAGATAAGAGCTATTGTCAAGGAAAGTAAATGGTAGAGATGTGCGGTGGGCACTTTTAGTGTTTTGTGTTTTGGTTTTGGTTCTGGTTCCATGCTTGTGTTTTGGATCTGGATTGGTTTTGCCAAAACCACCATTTCCTGGTTTTGGTTTTGGATCTGGATGATTTTTGAAAAAAAAACATAAAAACAGCTAAAATCACAGAATTTGGGGGTAATTTTTATCCTATGGTATTATTAACCTCAATAACATTCATTTCCACTCATTTCCAGTCTATTCTAAACACCTCACATCTCACAATATTGTTTTTAGGCCAAAAGGTCGCACCAAGGTGAGCGACACAAGTGGGTGGCACAAACACCTTGCCCAACTAGGAGTGGCACTGCAGTGGCAGATAGGATGGCAGATTTAAAAAACAAGCCCCAAACAGCACATGATGCAAAAAATGAAAAAGAGGTGCAATGAAGTAGCTGGATGGCTAAGCTAAGTGACACAAGTGTGTGGCACAAACACCTGGCCTATATAGGAGTGGCACTGCAGTGGCAGGCAGGATGGCACTTAAAAAAATAGTCCTCAAACAGCACACCATGCAAAGAAGTAAAAGAGGTGCAATGAGGTAGCTGTATGACTAAGCTAAGCGACACAAGTGTGCGGCACAAACACCTGGCCCATCTAGGGTTGGCACTGCAGTTCCATTGCACTAATGGTGGTGTTATGATTCCAGTACTCCTGACCGGAGGAGATCTCATGGCAATGGCCAGAGTACTGGAAGGGAATGCTGGTTACGGGAGCTGGAAAGACTAGTTGCCCCTGGCGCCCTAACTCTATTGTCTCACCCGTGCTATCGGAAATCCCTTGCGAGACTATGGTTTCTTGAGCCCCTGGCAGCCACGTTTGAAAGGCGGATTATGTCTGCCCAACTCCGGTGCCCCCCGGTCTTAGTGAGAGACAAAGGGAAATCCGAGGCAGGATGATGACAAGAGGACCTCTGACTGACAACAGGCCAGGGGCAACAAGCTAACTAACCAAACCAGAAGTATGCGCGGAAAAACCGCCAGATAAAAGGACAACCAAAATCCACTAGTCCGTTACTCCTACCCAGCACCGCTGGATACCAGAGTGGATCTGTGGGAGCGGAATCCTCCGCAAAAGCTCCGAAACACAAATAATAAATAATAAGTAATAAAGCGGCCAAGCCGCAACACACGGCTACGCCGTGACTCACGAACACCACTGGATGTTTAAAGGTGCTCAGTCAGGACTCCAGGAACAGATGACAACTTCTGAGTACAGCACAACTGAGGACAGGAACGACCGGGTACAGCAGGACTGGAAACACTCTCAGCAAACAGATACAGCATGCAGGAAGCTATTACCGGCGTCTGTGAGAAGCCCTGGGAGTGTACTTAACAGGGAGTCCTCCAATCAGCTGTTTAGAGGCTGATTGGACTAAATGCCGTGCAGCTGCCTTGCTGCACGGCCAGGAAATAGGTGCCCTTATTAATTTAAATGGACCCAGCAACGGGGAACGCGGTCCGCCAGTGGCGTCCCCGTTGCTAGGGTCCGTGCGGCTCCGTGCGCCCGGCGTCTAGCGTTGCCAGGGAGCCGGCGGCTGTACGCGCATGGCGTCCCTGGTTGCTAGGCGCCGGGCCGCACCGACGAGCGGACCCTGGCGCCTAACAGTACCCCCCCCTTGAGGAGGGGTCAAGGAACCCCTAAAGCCAGGTTTCCGAGGAAATTCCCGAAAAAATGCCCTCTTGAGCCTCGGGGCATGGAGATCCTTATCCAGGACCCAAGACCTTTCCTCTGGACCATAGCCTTTCCAGTGCACCAGAAAATAAAGCCGACCCCGGGACAATTTGGAATCGAGAACCTTCTCCACCAAGAACTCCTGATGTCCCTGTACATCTACTGGTGATTTCCCCTGAGAGATCTTCCGAGGAAATCTACTGGAAGAAACGTATGGTTTCAACAGGGAGCAATGGAACGTATTTCCGATCCGGAGAGCTCTTGGTAAACGTAACCGGAAAGCAACTGGATTGATTTTTTTAATAATATGAAATGGTCCAATAAATTTGGGGCCCAATCTAGCTGAGGTTTGTCGAAGTCTAATGTTATGAGTCGACAACCATACCCTGTCTCCCACCTTAAAAGTGCAAGGACGCCAGAGCCTGTCAGAAATTTTTTTCTCTCGAAATGCCGCTCTTCTGAGAGCAAGGTGCACTTTTTTCCAAATGACTCTGAGATGAGAGGTTAAGGTTAGCGAGGAAACAGAAGAATGTTGAAAAAAAGAATTAGCTCTGGGGTGAAAACCAAAAACTGAAAAGAATGGAGACACATTAGTGGAGGAATGACAAGAATTGTTGTAAGCAAACTCCGCCAAAGGAAGAAACTCGGACCAATCATTCTGGAGTTTGGCTGAGTACAAACGCAAATACTGTTTTAATGATTGATTAACTCGCTCGGTCTGCCCGTTGGATTGGGGATGGTAGCCGGATGTTAAAGACAATTTCATCTTTAATGAGGCACAAAAAGACTTCCAGAATTGTGCAATGAATTGTGGACCCCGATCAGAAACAATATCAGTGGGCAACCCATGAAGTCTGAAAACATGGCGGAGAAACAAAACAACCAATCCCTGGGCATATGACTCGGAATCCTGCTGACAGAGGGAGGTCTACCACAAAATCCATGGAAATATGAGACCATGGCCTGAGAGGAACATTTAAGGGCATAAATTGCCCGATAGGCAAGGAACGGGGAACCTTATGCTGTGCACAGACCTGACAAGAAAAAACAAACTCCTTAATGTCTTTAGAAAGACCAGGCCACCATACTGAGCGGGAGACTAATTCCAAAGTCTTAGAGATCCCCGGATGCCCGGCAACTTTGCTATCATGAAACTCAGTCAAAACAGTAGCTCTCAAAAACTCAGGGACGTAAAGACGACCAGCAGGAGTATTTCCAGGAGCTTGATGTTGAAGCTGCTTTAACTGGGTAAATAAATCTTGTGTGAGGCCTGCCCAAATGACTGAAGACGGAAGTATGGGAGTAACAGGACTGTTATTATGAACTGGAAGAAAACTGCGTGACAGGGCATCCGCCTTGGTATTCTTGGAACCTGGCCTAAAAGTGATAATAAACTTGAAACGAGTAAAAAATAAAGCCCAACGAGCCTGCCGGGCATTCAGCCGCTTAGCTGATTCGATGTACTGAAGATTTTTGTGGTCAGTCAATACTGAAATGGTATGTGTTGCTCCCTCAAGCCAATGCCTCCACTCCTCGAAAGCCCATTTAATAGCCAGTAACTCCCGGTTACCAACATCGTAGTTGGATTCAGCGGATGAGAATTTCCTGGACATAAAGGCACAAGGATGTAGTTCCAGAGAGTCCGGATCCTTCTGAGATAGGATAGCCCCCACTCCAACCTCCGAGGCATCAACCTCAACAATGAAGGGCAATTCTGGGTTGGGATGTCTGAGGACTGGAGCTGAGACAAAAGCTTGTTTCAAGGCCTGAAAGGATAACTCAGCTTCACGTGACCAGTTGGTAGGATCCGCTCCCTTCTTAGTCAGTGCCACAATGGGAGCAACCAGGTCGGAAAAAGAATGAATAAATCTTCTATAATAATTTGCAAACCCTAAAAAGCGCTGAATTGCTTTTAAGTTGGTGGGTTGCGCCCAACTAAGGATGGCTTGGAGCTTCTTAGGTTCCATACAGAATCCCCGAGGGGAAATAATGTACCCTAAAAAGGATACCTCCGTGACATGAAACTCACACTTCTCCAGCTTGGCATATAGATGATTTTCACGTAATTTTTGAAGAACCTGACGCACCTGGGTAACATGTTGTTCAATTGAATCAGAATAGATCAGGATGTCGTCTAAGTAAACGACCACGAATCTTCCTAGAAAATCACGGAGCACATCGTTAATGAGATCCTGGAAAACTGCCGGAGCGTTAGACAAGCCGAACGGCATCACCAGATACTCGTAGTGACCCGACTGAGTACTGAAAGCCGTCTTCCACTCATCTCCCGACTTGATTCGAATGAGGTTATACGCTCCCCTCAGGTCAATTTTAGAAAAAATCACAGCCGAACGCAGCTGATCAAAGAGGACAGAAATCAGCGGCAGAGGGTAAGTATTTTTAACTGAGATCTTATTCAGGGCTCTAAAGTCAATGCAAGGTCTGAGTGATCCATCTTTTTTCTCCACAAAGAAGAAGCCTGCACTTAAAGGGGATTTAGATGGCCTGATAAATCCTTTCCCTAGGCTCTCCTTAACATACTCATTCATGGCCGCAGTTTCTGGCCCGGATAATGCATATAACCTTCCCTTTGGCAATGTGGCACCAGGAATTAGCTCAATAGCACAATCATAAGGCCGATGGGGAGGCAGAATGTCCGCATTGCCCTTGGAAAACACATCAACAAAGTCCTGGTATTCCACGGGAATGAGTTCGGGAATGGCAGCAGCTATTCTGACGGGAAACGTAATACATTCCTTATTACAGATGGTACCCCATTGTGAAATCTCCCCCGACTGCCAATCAATGATGGGATTATGAAAGGCCAGCCAAGGGTGACCCAGAACCACTGGAACTGCTGGGCAATGGGTAAGGAAAAACTCGATCTTTTCGGAATGAAGAGCTCCTACCGTAAGTAGTACAGGGGGTGTACAGAGGGAAATAACCCCATTGGACAAGGGACTCCCATCTAAACCATGCATGGTGATACACCTACCCAAGGCTAACTGAGGAATACCTAAGGCCTTGGCCCACTTTAAGTCCATATAGTTCCCTGCAGCTCCACTGTCAACAAAAGCCGACACCGAAGAACTGAGGCTGCCAAAGGAAACTTTAGCTGGGACTAAAAGGGAGTTATTCGAGGAGATAAGCTGCAAACCAAAGTGAACCCCCTCACAATTCACTTGGTCGAGGCGTTTTCCCGACTTGTTCGGACAATTACGGGCAAAATGTCCCTTACCCCCACAGTACAAACAAAGACCAGAGTTTTGCCTTCTGGCTCTTTCTTCTGGAGACAGCCGGGAGAGACCCATCTGCATGGGCTCCTCTACGTCCTCAGGAATGGAAAATACACATGGAGTAGACCTGACAGGTGCTCCTTTTTCAGCCCTCCGCTCTCTGAGACGACGATCAATCTTAATAGAAAGCTCCATGAGTTTATCGAGAGTCTCAGGAGCGGGATACTGAAGGAGACTGTCTTTTATAGACTCTGATAAGCCGAGGCGAAATTGACTGCGCAGGGCTGGGTCATTCCAGCCACAGCCGTTCGACCAACGGCGAAACTCTGTACAAAAAACCTCTGCAGGATTTCTACCCTGTCTGAGAGCGCGTAACTGACTCTCAGCGGATGCCTCTCTATCAGGGTCATCATACAAAAGCCCTAAAGACCCAAAAAAGGCGTCTACTGACAACAACGCCGGATCCTCTGCTTTTAAACCGAATGCCCAGGTCTGAGGATCCCGCTGGAGCAAAGAAATAATAATTCCGACCCGCTGAGATTCAGTACCTGAGGAGATCGGTCTTAAACGAAAATAAAGTTTACAGGATTCTTTAAAATTAAAAAACTCCTTCCTATCACCAGAAAAACGGTCAGGCAAGTGCATTTTTGGTTCAGGGACTACCCTCGGGGAAGTTCGTAAAAGATCTTCCTGCGACTTCACCCGAAGGGAAAGATCCTGAACCATCTGAGTAAGTTCTTGAATCTGGCTGACTAGGAGCTGACCAGAATTTGGCCCTAAACCTGTGGGATTCATGAGGCCGATAACTCTTACAAAACTGAATAAGTAAAAAATTAAACCCTGTTTAATTTTAAGTTTTGGTTTGGCTGGTAATAATGTTATGATTCCAGTACTCCTGACCGGAGGAGATCTCATGGCAATGGCCAGAGTACTGGAAGGGAATGCTGGTTACGGGAGCTGGAAAGACTAGTTGCCCCTGGCGCCCTAACTCTATTGTCTCACCCGTGCTATCAGAAATCCCTTGCGAGACTATGGTTTCTTGAGCCCCTGGCAGCCACGTTTGAAAGGCGGATTATGTCTGCCCAACTCCGGTGCCCCCCGGTCTTAGTGAGAGACAAAGGGAAATCCGAGGCAGGATGATGACAAGAGGACCTCTGACTGACAACAGGCCAGGGGCAACAAGCTAACTAACCAAACCAGAAGTATGCGTGGAAAAACCACCAGATAAAAGGACAACCAAAATCCACTAGTCCGTTACTCCTACCCAGCACCGCTGGATACCAGAGTGGATCTGTGGGAGCGGAATCCTCCGCAAAAGCTCCGAAACACAAATAATAAATAATAAGTAATAAAGCGGCCAAGCCGCAACACACGGCTACGCCGTGACTCACGAACACCACTGGATGTTTAAAGGTGCTCAGTCAGGACTCCAGGAACAGATGACAACTTCCGAGTACAGGACAACTGAGGACAGGAACGACCGGGTACAGCAGGACTGGAAACACTCTCAGCAAACAGATACAGCATGCAGGAAGCTATTACCGGCGTCTGTGAGAAGCCCTGGGAGTGTACTTAACAGGGAGTCCTCCAATCAGCTGTTTAGAGGCTGATTGGACTAAATGCCGTGCAGCTGCCTTGCTGCACGGCCAGGAAACAGGTGCCCTTATTAATTTAAATGGACCCAGCATTGGGGAACGCGGACCGCCAGTGGCGTCCCCGTTGCTAGGGTCCGTGCGGCTCCGTGCGCCCCGCGTCTAGCGTTGCCAGGGAGCCGGCGGCTGTACGTGCACGGCGTCCCTGGTTGCTAGGCGCCGGGCCGCACCGACGAGCGGACCCCGGCGCCTAACAGGTGGAAACCGGATGCATGTCTAACACCAACGTAGCTGTCAAGGCCTTAGTTATCTGCTTTGCAACAGGATGACTGCTGTCATATTTCATCTTCCTCACAAAGGACTGTTGGACAGTCATTTGCTTAGTTGAAGAAGTACAAGTGGTCTTCCGACTTCCCCTCTGGGATGACGATCGAATCCCAGCAGCAACAACAGCAGTGGCAGCAGCAGCAGTAGGAGGAAAAGGTTCTCGATCTTTCCCTATTTTATCCTCCAAATATTTGTTCTCCATTATTTTTCTGGAGTTATATAACAAAATGCAGCAAATGAGAGCATACCTCAACACCACACAGGCCAAACCCTGTAAAAATTATTTGGATGAAATATTAATAACCCCTTTATTTGGATTATATAATATACAGCACAGGACAGAACTACTGAACTTATATGGCAGCATCATTGGACTGGACATATATGGCAGTATCACTGGAATTATATGGCAGTACCACTGGACATATACAGCAGTATCACTGGAATTATATGGCAGTACCACCAGACATATACGGCAGAAACACTGGACTGGATTTATACAGCATTACCACTGAACATATATGGCAGTTTCACTGGATTTATATGGCAGTATCACTGGACTTATATGGCAGTATCACTAGACAGGATTTATACATCAGTACCACTTGATTTATATGGCAGTACCACTGGACATATATGGCAGTATCACTGGAATTATTTTTGCTGCTTTTTCTGTGAGAGTAACAGGGAGTTAGACCTTACAAACAATATGGGAGGCTGTGATTGAGGACCTCACTTAGTGCATGTCGTGCAAGATGTATGCACACCTGGAGCTACCGGCCCAGTGTGATTACATCTGCACGAGGTGTGTGCGAACTGTTGCCCTGGAAGCCCAGGTAACTGATCTAGAGCAAACCGTTACGCGACCCAGGGAGATTCACAATCTCGAGCGTAGTTTAGACAGAACGGTGGAGGAGTTGCGGGAGGGGTCACTGGTAGAAGAGGATGATGATCAGGTAGCCAGTTGGGTCACAGTTAGAAGGAAGAAAAAGAGGGGGAGGCACGACATCTCCGAACTATCAAACCCGAACAAATTTGCCCGATTGGACGAGGAATCGGAGGATGATAGTGAAGAAATGACGGTGCCGGAGGAGACTGCTCCCTCTAGCATCCAGAGGTGCGGTCCCTCTGGCGCGGTTGGGATAAAAGATAGAGAGGTACCTAGTCAGATGATGGTGGTAGGGGATTCTATCATCAGGAAGGCAGATAGGGCAATCTGCTACCGGGACCGTGATCGCCGTACAGTCTGTTGTCTCCCGGGTGCTCGGGTACGGCACATCGCAGACCGGGTAGATAGATTGTTGGGAGGGGCTGGCAAAGACCCAGCGGTCTTGGTGCACGTTGGCACCAATGACAAAGTTAGCGGAAGGTGGGATGTCCTTAAGAAAGACTATAGGGACTTAGGAAAGAAACTGAAGGCAAGGACATCTAAGGTAATATTCTCGGAATTATTACCCATGCCACACGCTAGTCCAGGGAGGCAGAGGGAGATAAGGGAGGTAAATGTGTGGCTTAGGGATTGGTGCAGGAAAGAGGGGTTTGTGTTCCTGGAACACTGGGCGGACTTCTCAGTCAGGCGCCATCTCTTTTGTCGTGACGGATTGCACCTGACTGAGGAGGGGGCAGCGGTGCTGGGGGGAAGGATGGTTAGAAGGTTGGAGGAGATTTTAAACTAGGAGCCTGGGGGGAGGGTTTAGCTAGAAACTACGGGTCATGCAGTGAGAATAGTGGGGATGGCGGTAGTAAACGAAATGGGGGAGAAGTTGGGGGGAGGGTAAGAGCAGGCGATAAGGTTACGAACATGGGTACTAAAAGGGATTTTACCAAAGCACTAACCAATGACGATTACAGGTCATCCTTGCTACATAAGGTGAAAGATGTCCCTAACGCAAGGGAAAATACTTATCTTAGTTGTATGTATGTAAACGCTAGAAGCATTACTGGTAAAAAGGGTGAACTAGAAATACTTGCAGCAAGCAAACAGTATGATATTATAGGCATTACTGAAACTTGGTGGGATGAATCTCATGATTGGACAGTCAATCTAGAGGGCTATACACTGTTTAGGAGAGACAGACTAAATAAAAAGGGTGGAGGGGTGTGTCTTTACGTAAAGCCGTTTTTAAAACCTAATATATGGGAAGATATTCAGGAGGGGACTGTAGACACTGTCGAGACATTATGGGTAGAAATTGCATGCGGGGAAAAAGGAATAAAAAAGTTAGTATTGGGTGTATGCTATAGGCCGCCTGGTATCAACGCATCTGATGATGAATTGTTACTAAAGCAAATTGAAAGAGCAGCAGGAGTAGGATACATAGTAGTGATGGGAGATTTTAACTATCCAGAGATAAACTGGAAAAACGATTCATGTGATACTGCTAGGGGCAATATGTTTTTAAACACACTTAATGATAACTACTTAGTCCAACTAATTGAGGAACTAACTAGGTACAATGCAATCTTAGACCTGGTATTAACAAACAATGGGGATTTGGTATCAGGTATTATAGTAGGGGAACCCATAGGAAACAGCGACCACAATATGGTCACATTCAATATCAGTTTCTATAAACAGCCCTATACTGGCTCAACTAGGACTTTAAACTTTAGCAAAGCAAATTTTGAAAAGATGAGGGTATTTTTCAGGGATATTGAATGGGAAGGTTTGTTTTTAGGAAAAAATACTACGGAGAAATGGGAGGTACTAAAATTCCTGCTAGCTAAAAATACACTCAAATGTCTTCCTATGAGTAGCAAAAAAAGGAATAAAAATCATAAACCAATGTGGCTTAACAAAAAGATTAAGGAACTTATGGGCAAGAAAAGGCTAGCATTTAAAAAATACAAATCTGACGGGGAAGCAGAGTCATTTCAGCACTATAAGGAATGTAACAAAATTTGCAAAAAGGAAATAAGAGCGGCTAAAGTAGAAACTGAAAAACTAGTAGCAAAGGAAAGCAAAGCGAATCCCAAAAAATTCTTTAAATACATTAATAGCAAGAGATTAAAGAAGGAGAGTATAGGCCCTTTAAAAGACAAGTTGGGAGTCTTAAGCAAAAATGATAATAACATAGCGGACACACTAAATTAGTTTTTTTCAACAGTATTCACTCGTGAGGACCCAATTCAGTGACTAACGCACAATCTCAATAATGAGAATATCACACTGATAGGTACTTATTTAAGCGAGGAAGTAGTCTGTGACCGATTAAAACATTTAAAGATTAATAAATCACCAGGGCCCGATGGTATTCATCCAAGGGTTCTAATGGAGCTTCACTCTGAACTGGCAAAACCGCTATCTTTGATCTTTAAGGATTCAGTTATATCAGGTATGGTTCCCAAAGACTGGCATATAGCGGAAGTAGTGCCTATATTCAAAAAGGGAAGTAAAGCTGAACCAGGTAATTATAGACCAGTTAGTCTTACATCTATAGTGGGGAAAGTATTGGAAGGTATTCTAAGAGATAGTATTCAGAAGTTCCTTGAAACCAATAAGGTCATTAAAAGGAATCAACATGGGTTTATGAAGGACAGATCCTGTCAAACCAACTTACTTGGCTTTTATGAAACAGTAAGCGCAAACCTAGATCAGGGTAAAGACGTGGATGTAATCTTTTTAGACTTTGCCAAAGCGTTCGATACTGTACCACACATGAGACTTATCTACAAGCTACAAGAATCAGGGCTAGGAAGCACAATATGCACTTGGGTCAAAAACTGGTTAGATAATAGGAAGCAGCGCGTTGTGGTTAATGGATCTTTTTCAACTTGGACTGAAGTGCTAAGTGGTGTTCCGCAAGGCTCAGTATTAGGACCGCTCTTGTTCAATATTTTCATTAACGACCTAACAGAAGGTCTAGAGAGCATGGTGTCAATTTTTGCAGATGATACCAAATTGTGTAAGGCTATAAATACAGAGGAGGATGTCGAGTCTCTTCAGAACGACTTAGTTAAATTAGAAGCATGGGCAGCCAAATGGAGAATGCGCTTCAACACAGACAAGTGTAAGGTAATGCACTGTGGTAACAAGAACATAAATTACACCTACCTACTAAATGGGGTAAAATTAGGGGATTCTGTACTGGAAAAGGACTTAGGTGTCCTCATAGATAGCAAGCTAAGCAGTAGTACCCAAAGTAGGACTGCAGCAAAGAAGGCTAATAAGATATTAGCATGCATAAAATGGGGTATTGATGCTAGGGATGAGAGTATTATACTCCCGTTATATAAATCACTAGTGAGGCCACACCTTGAATACTGTGTACAATTCTGGGCACCGTACTACAAAAAGGATATCCTGGAGCTTGAAAAGGTACAGAGGAGGGCGACCAAACTAATTAAGGGCATGGAGACGATGGAATACAAGGAAAGGCTTGAAAGACTAGGCATGTTTACATTGGAAAAGCGGAGACTAAGAGGGGATATGATCAACATCTACAAATATATAAGGGGACAATACACAGAGCTTGTGCGGGACCTGTTTTTGGTTAGATCAACACAGAGGACTCATGGACACTCACTCAGGTTAGAGGAGAGGAGATTCCGCACAATACAGCGTAAAAGCTTTTTCACGGTAAGGACAATACATGTTTGGAATTCCCTGCCCGAGGGAGTTGTAATGGCGGAATCTGTCAACACCTTTAAGAATGGGTTAGATAAATTCCTAATGGATAAGGATATCCAGGGGTATGGTGCATAGTCATGCATTATAGTTACTATAAATAGGGATAAAATGTAACGGCTGACAGCAGCATCAGTCAGAAATTTTGGTCAAATCATCATGCATAGGAGACCACAAATAGGTTGAACTCGATGGACAATTGTCTTTTTTCAACCTCAGATACTATGTTGCTATGTTACTATGTTACTATATGGCAGTACCACTGGACATATATGGCAGTATCACTGGACTGGATTTATACGGCAGTACCACTGGATATATACGGCAGTTTCACTGGATTTATAGGGCTGTATCACTGGACTTATATGGCAGTATCACTAGACAGGATTTATACGCCAGTACCACTTGATTTATATGGCAGTACCAAGGGACATATATGGCAGTATCACTGGAATTACATGGCAGTACTACTGGACATATATGGCAGTATCACTGGACTGGATTTATACAGCAGTACCACTGGACATATACTGCAGTTTCACTGGATTTATAGGGCAGTATCACTGGACTTATACAGCAGTGTCACTAAACTGGATTTATACATCAGAACCACTGGCTTTATATGGCAGTACCACTGGACATACACGGCAGTATCACTTGAATTATATTGCAGTACCATTGGACATATATGGCAGTTTAACTGGACTGGATTTATATGGCAGTACCACTGGACATATATACGGCAGTATCACTGGATTTATATGGAAATATCACTGGAGTTATACAGCAGTATCACTGGACTGGATTTACACGCCAGTACCACTGGATTTATACGGCAGTACCACTGGAAATATATGGCAGTAACACTGGAATTATATGGCAGTACCACTGGACATACATGGCAGTATCACTGGATTGGATTTTGTATGCCAGTACCACTAGACATATAAAGCAGTATCATTGGATTTATACGGCAGTATCATTGGACTAGTTTATACACCAGTACCACTGGATTTATACGACAGTACCACCGGACATATACGGCAGTATCACTGGAGTTATAAGGCAGTACCACCGGACATATATTGTAGTATCACTGGACTGGATGTATACGGCATTACCACTGGACATATACGGCAGTACCACTGGACACATATGGCAGTATCACTAGATTTATACGGCGGTATCACTGGACTTATATGGCAGTGTCACTGGATTTATATGGCATTATCATTGGACTTAAAGGGCAGTATCACTGGACATGATTTATATGCCAGTACCACTAGATACATATGGCCATACCACTGGACATATACGGCAGTATCACTGGATTTATATGGCAGTATTACTGGAGTTATACAGCAGTATTACTGGAGTTATATGGCAGTATCACTGGACTGGATTTATATGCCAGTACCATTGGATTTATACGGCAGTACCACTGGACATATACAGCAGTATCACTGGAGTTATACGGCAGTACCACAGGACATAAACGGCAGTATCACTGTACTGGATTTATACAGCAGTACCACTGGACATATATGGCAGTATCACTGGATTTATACGGTATTACAGGATTTATAGGGCAGTATCACTGGACTGGAATTATACGGCAGTATCACTGGACTGGAATTATATGGCAGTACCACTGGACATATATACGGCAGTTTCACTGGATTTATACAGCAGTATCACTGGACTTATACAGCAGTATCACTAAACTGGATTTATATGGCAGTACCACTGGACATATACGGCAGTATCACTGGAATTATATGGCAGTATCATTGGACATATATGGCAGTATCACTGGACTGGATTTATATGGCAGCACTACTGGACATATATGGCAGTATCACTAGATTTATACAGAAGTATCACTGGAGTAATATGCAGTATCTCAGGACTGGATTTATACGCCTGTACCACTGGATTTATATGGCAGCACCACTGGAAAGATACAGCAGTATCACTGGAATTATATGGCAGTACCATTGGACATATAGGGCAGTATCACTTGATTTATACGGCAATATCACTGGAGTTATATGGCTCTATCACTGGACTGGATTTACACTCCAGTACCATTGGATTTTTACGGCAGTACCATTGGACATATATCACAGTATCACTGGACTGGATTAATACACCAGTACCACTGGACATATACGGCAGTACCACTGGATTTATGTGGCAGTATCACTGGACTAGATTTATACACCAGTACCACTGGATTTATACGGCAGTACCACTGGACTATATGGCAGTATCACTGGAATTATGTGGCAGTACTACTGGACATATATAGCTGTATCACTTGACTAGATTTATACGGCAGTACCACTGGACATATACGGCAGTATCAATGAATTTATACAGTAGTATCACTGGACTTATACCGCAGTATCATTGGACTGATTTATATGCCAGTTCCACTGGATTTATACAGCAGTATCACTGGACATATATGGCAGTATCACTGGACTTGTATGGCAGTATCAAAGAACATATATGGCAGTATCACTGGACATATACAGCAGTATAACTGGACTTATACGGCAGTATCACTGGATTTATACAGCAGCACAGGAACAACACCACTGGACTGATGCAGGACAACACAGCACCACTGCAATGGACTGGACTTATACAGCAGCACTGGACATAATACAGCAAAGGACACCACCACTGTGACTGGACTGATGTAGCACAACACAGTACCACTGGACTGGACTTATACAGCAGCACTGGACATATGGCAGCAGACGACACCACCACTGTGACTGGACGGATGCAGCACAAGACACCACCACTGGACTGATGCAGCACCACACAGCACCACTGGATTGGACTAATACAGCAGCATTGGACATATGGCAGCAGAGGACACTCCACTGTGACTGGAATGATGCAGCACAAGACACAACCACTGTATTGATGCAGGACAACACACCACCACTGCACTGTACTTATACAGCTACACTGGACATATGGCAGCAGAGGACACCACCACTGTGACTGGACTGATACCGCATAAGACACTACACTGGACCGAGCAGCACAAGACAGCACTGGAATCACCACCCCACTTTCCCTCCCGAACAGACACTGAGGACGGAGACACATCCTCTTGGTACACTCTCCAATTCCAGAGTGAAAATGGCGGCGACGCGCGGCTCCTTATATGGAATCCAAAACCTGCAAGAATCCGACAGCAGATTGATGACGTTTTGCCTCATTCTGGTTTCCGAGTCAGGTGGGAAAACCTGAGCCGGATTTGGATCCGGGCTCGGGTAGTGACGTTCGGTATGGTTCGGTTCTCAGGGAACCGAACCCGCTCATCTCTAGTAAATGGGTGTGATAGAACTTTGCATTGGTTTACTTTTCCAGAATAAATATTTGAGTGTTAAACTAAGCCTGTGTAGAGATGAACATACAGTATAGAGTGGCTCAACAGTTTATAAAAGTTATATATGTGGGTTCTGAAAGCTATTGATATGTTTAGAAGTTTTTGTTATATTTGCAGCTATTGAGTGGCAATTCTGAGATCAGAGGGCTGGAGTAGACTTACTGTAGAGGGATCTTCAACTCCTTTAGCAGTGCCTGTGAGATCCTTGCTGCAGAGAAATGAGATAAGATGAGATAAGATGAGAAAGTATAAAAGCTGCAGCAGGTAGCGCTGTTATAGTTTGCCAGAAAACAATTGCATTTGCCATTGTAGTAAGTAGGAGGTTGGTGACATAAGATACTGTATGAGCACAGTGATTTGGGGATTTATGATGTATGCTGCTCTTACTAGTAAAGATGTCAGAGTGGCAAGCAGATGATGTTACCCCACACTTGACTCAAGTGTAAACTTATTAAATTATTTAATAAACTTTTGTTATTATTTATGAATTGATTAAGTTGGGAATAGAGTTCCTGAAGACTGTATCTGACACTTGCCTGCAGTGGTTGTACTCTTGGGTTTAGCCTCTGCGCACTGTTTGGTTTAGCCTCCGATCTATACAGGGTGGAGAGAGTAACACAGTGGGTGTTAGTGTAAGTGCCAAATTCTGTGTTGAAAATCCATTTTTCACCTGCCATGACATGTGCTTGTGGCCATGCTTTCTGTGCACAACCGTAGTGTCTGACCATAGTGTCTGAAAACTAGAGATACAGTAAGTGTCTGCTTTAATATGGTGATGTTTCAACTCTTTACTGTATCAGAGCCATGTTTTTTCAACCAATAGTAAGTTACTTGTTATTTTCATTTATGATCAGGATATTTCAGGATTGCAGGTGATCTGAGCTCCAGGCTGGGGAAGATCTTGGTTGTGCCACATTACTACGGAATGTGATCATTAAATGGCACAGCTGATGACTTCTGTTAGAAATCTGACTACAATGCTGCACTTACAGATACCAATGTTTAGGCATATCTACTTTCTAGTATCAGATCTAAGAGAGATGGCTTTTGGTCCCAACAGTTCCTCTACATGTATTGGTACCTGGAGCACCTGCCTAATATCACAGAGATGCCTAATTTACCAATAAATATTTTCTTTTTTTATTCATCATGTTTATTGCTATTGCTGACCAACAATTTGTTTTTATGCCATCTTTATTTATTGCTTGCCTCTTAAATAAAAAAAAAGAAAACCTTTGATGAACTTCAATTTAGGAACAGAAGGGAAATATGTCATCAATTATTTTGTGCTGTATTTCACTGATACTGTTAAAGGAAATCTGCTTTAATAGAACAAAAATAGACTTTTTTTGGTAGCAGAGCCATCTGTTTTTTAATTCTAGACCCCATTAATTAAAACATATGTTAAATGGTCTGCTGACCTAATTATATGCTGAATTTTTAAACAGCATTTTTATTTCAATTTAGCAATTTGTGAAAATCTCATTTGTAATTATATTGAGGTCCAGAAATTATGGTCAACAGGTTTTGCCAGAATTTCAGCTCAATATTTGCTAATCATGCGGTGGGAAAATGGTATTATTTTGAAACTCTGCCTAGAAATTGCAATTCTTTATCATGTGCTCTGATTTTACAGTTCTCACTTTCTACCCACTTCCTATCACTCATATACAATTTCTAGCAATTGCAGCTCAATTGACATAAATGAAATTCAAACATAATAAGTAGAATTTTAGGCAAGAAAAGGAAACCAATTTCCACAAGCCTGAAAAGTTTTCCTTATGAAGCAGGAGTGAATCAGCGCTGTACATAAATATCAGATACTTTATAAATAACCATTGCAACACATAACTTTGATATATATATATATATATATATATATGAGGAAAAGGGACCCCACACTTTTTTTTCAACTTTTTAACCCTTTCTCACACTTTTAAACAGAGAAGCACTGCACAGATCTCACTGATCTGTTTTGGCTTCATGTATGGGAGGGGCTGGATGTCGGCAAACACAACAGCCAGACATGACCACATACACGATTGGAAAACACTAAAATACAGGAACATAGTAAATTCCCGTGTATTACTCTAATTTTAAAAAAGCACCTGTGTTTGATCTTGGTCAAACATGGGTGAAATACGAATTTTAGTAAATTTACCCCTAGACAGCTATGCAAGTATGCGTGTATGCTCGGGTACGGAGTACCCTAAAGAATTTGGCAGTGGGTACGCAGTACCACCTGCCACACACTTTGCCATTACCACAATTATAATGTGCCTCAAAAAAACAAGACCATGGTGCTTGGCAGCATGATGGCTCCTCCACTTTGTCAGGGTTACTGGGAGTGCGACAGTGGCTGTACGTTAGTGCCCACATGCTGGTACTTGTGGTTCAACCAATGGAGACTATGTATGTTTTATAGTAATATGTTTTTATACAGTATATTTTTTATTTGAATAAAATTGCTAGAAATCCTCAAATAAATTGTAATGCTTGTCACAACACTCTTAACGATAATGTAGATTCTATTTTACAGATATCCCTTAATGTATCGATCTATGAATTTATTAAAAATGTATATACATTTCTGTATTTCCCATTAATTTAATTGTTCACATTTATTTTAACTGATTTCCCACTATCAGGAAATTAATCAGTAAATTTAAATAAATGGGAAAATCTCAGACTATGAAGTTTTCCATTACTGATCATAAGGTATTATACAGTAGAATAGTATGACATTGAATACACGTCTGTACTTGTCAGGGTACTGTCTAGTCCAAATGAAAAGATGTAAAGCCCTTAATCATCTTTTATTGTGTTTCAAGCATTTGAAAATAATAGGTACATCTCAAACATACCATTAGTATAATACTGTGCATACAGTAATTACATGTTACCTTATTACAATATTATTTATACACTAAAGAAGAACACAGAAAAATAAACTTTCCCTTAGCCATTACATTCACTGATTATTAAGTTTACATGTCTAACTTACTGTATTAGCACTTTTTTTTCTACTAAGATCGTCATTGCATAATGGGCCAGATTGTCTCAATGACTGAAACAATGGTTTGCAATGATCACTTGATTTATTTGCAGAATTACTAGCCCAGTTTCTGTTATTAAACAATACAAA
Source organism: Pseudophryne corroboree (assembly GCF_028390025.1). Lineage (NCBI taxonomy): Eukaryota > Metazoa > Chordata > Amphibia > Anura > Myobatrachidae > Pseudophryne > Pseudophryne corroboree. Next base: position 565,506,878 of record NC_086445.1, read on the forward strand.
GTGAAATGAGACTGTGTATTAGAAACAAACAATTGTCAGCTGCATATTTCAAGTTGTTGTTTGCAATTAATGAACCTGCTTCCTCTGAAAAATCAGTTCTAGGACCATCCTCAGGGAGCCATTAGGCTTTTAACACATCAATCTAATCCATCCCTTGCCCAGATTTCAAATTAATCACGCTGATTATAGTTTTATTTACACGCCCAAGAATGCATAAGTCTGCCTTTTGTTAATGTAAAAAAAAAAGGTTATTCACTTGAATTGAACAGGCTTTTGTCAACTGTGTACAATCTTGCTAATTGCTTTCCTTGATGAGCTTGGAGTCTCTAATTACTAATACTGTACCTTTTCTAAAAATGTGTCAACTGAGAAACATCCTTAACCCATTTCTTACAAAGTGTGTCTGCATTGAGGTGTATACATGCATTACTGTAAAACTAGGGTAATACAGCATGTATATAGGGGGTTATTCAGAGTTGTTAGCAAACACAAAAAGTTAGCAATTAGGTAAAACCATGTTGCACTGCAGGGGGGGGGGGCAGAAATAACATTTGCAGAGAGATTTAGATTTCGGTGGGTAATATTGTTTCTGGGCAGGGTAAATACTGTCTGCTTAATTTCTACACTACAATTTAGATTTCAGTTTGAACACACCCCACCCAAATCTAATCTATCTGCACATGTTATATCTGCCCCACCTGCAGTGCAACATGGTTTTGACCAATTGCTAACATTTTCGGTTTGCTAAAAACTCTAAATAATCCACATAGTACCCAACAGTACCTACTGTATCCTATCTTGCCAGGATTGTCCCAATTAACAGACCCCGAAGCAAAAGGAATTTTGAGAATCTAATAGTGTTGGGTAGACTGGGCATGGTGTAGGTGAACTAGTCATGAATTTAGTGAATCATGGAAGGAATTTAATGTATCATTCATTCTTTTTAAATAAATGGGAGGTATTTATAATGTTTGATTGTGAACAATGATTGGCAACAAATGAAACTCATTTTAAGCATATTTCTTAAATTTAAAATTGTATAAATGTATTTCTTACTATATGTCAAACATGCAAAAGGAAAGTAGGACCCTTTGAAGGGCATACGGAGAAATTACAGGAGAGAATCATAAGCTGAAGACACCCTGTCTACCCAGTAACAAAGTTGAGTCATGTCAGAGTTGCTTTTGTTCACAAGAGAACTAATAAAGAGAAGAGGGAGATAAAGTGACAACTAAATTTAACTGGACATAAAAAAACCATAGAGAGCTGCAGGGATATATCTCATTGTAATGGTATGGCATAAATAATGTGTATATGAAATGTAAAAGTAAGATAATAGGTTAGATTATTGCTAATATTTATTGAGCACATATGGCATACTGTATATAAGGGTCTTCAAAATTTCCCATGTCAGGTTTGAATCACTAAAAATGTTCACTTGGCAGGAACTGTTGTTTTTTCCTTTTTTGTTTGCATTTGTAGTACATGGATCATGCAAACCAAAATAACAATAGCCCTAATATTTTGGAAGTAAATCAATTAATTTTGTTTCTAACATTTACACTAATCTACTAATGGTAAATTAACCTATTTTAATTGAAGTGAAATAAGCAAGAATCAACAAAAAAATAAATTGTGCGGCTGATTCAGAGATGTACATAAAATCAATTCTCCGATAGTGGGAGATATGCCATGTGGCCAATCTGCAAGAAAGTATGCAGTGTAATCAAGACACAAAATGATTGACATGCTTTGGGAGATTGGGGGTGGAGCGAGGGCAGTGACGGGCCACTTTGGAGAAAACAGCATTTTCTGGGGGTGCTGAAACCAGTGGCTGCATCACTGGGTTACTCAGATGACTGATGTTTATGCAGATGATCAGATGCTATGTCCTTGGATGCAGCAGTGGATCACAAAGCTGTCAGGAGGCACCTATTTATATAATTTGCATATTATAGTACAGCAACTCAGTGCAAAGTTGCAGCAGCTGTGCAATAACAATCATTCAATTAATTGTCATCATTCACCTCAAGATATGTAATAGATCAGGGATTCTCAAGCTATTTTGCTCTAGTACCCCATCTAACAATAAAAGGTTCTACAGGACTCCAGAACAGTACCTCTATACACTTATAATGATCACATTATAAATATATATATATATATATATATACAGGTTGAGTATCCCATATCCAAATATTCAGAAATATGGAATATTCCGGAATACGGAATCTTCTGAGTGGGAGTGAGATAGTGAAAACTTTGTTTTCTGTGGCTCAATGTACACAAACTTTGTTTAATACACAAAATTATTAAAAATATTGTATTAAATGACCTTCAGGCTGTGTGTATAAGGTGTATATGAAACATAACTGAATTGTGTTAATAATACACAAACTTTGTTTAACGCACCAAGTTAATATTGGCTAAAATAACCTTCAGGCTGTGTGTATTAGGTGTATATGAAACATAAATGCATTCTGTGCTTAGACTTAGGTCTCATTATGGTATGCATTTATTACAAAATACGGAAAAATCCGATATCCAAAATACTTCTGGTCCCAAGCATTTTGGATAAGGGATACTCAACCTGTGTGTATATATATATATATATATATATATTATGCCCATCGACCCCAGTGTATTGTGTCCATCATCCCTCTTATCTTTTATGCCCATCATCCCCTTTGCTTATTATCTTTGTTGAGATAGTCACAACCCACAGTTTGAGGAACACCAGACAAGATGTTAAAAATATTCATTCAAATAATAGGGCACATTGAAATAAATGGGAAATATACTTTGTATGAAGTACTATATTCCATTATTAGTCAAATTGGCTACTTATAAAATGTCAGAAGTTTGGACAGTGCTGTAATTGTCAGGCCTAATCAAAATTACCCTGCATATTTTTGTTTCGGCTAATATATACAGTACTAAAAGAACTAGTTAATTGGGTGATTAATTAATTTACCAATGTATGACTATGTTCAATATTGAGACAATCCCATTGCAGTTATATTAATGAAATACAGGTATAATTAAATTGCAAATGTAATGAAAGTGCTACAAAGTAATTAACATAAATAAATTGTATCTCTATTGAAATGTGTCTGTCATCAGCAGAGAATCTGAAAAAGTGTAATTCAAATCTATGATTGGCTTTCTCTTTGTTAAGTCCTATTATGTACAGAACTAGAATGGCCAATTCTGGGATCGGCGGGATCCCAGGATTTAAACCAAAAATCATCCAGGATTCAATTCTGGGATTGGAAGCTACAATTCCAGGGATTGCGGGATCAGGCAGCCCTTTGTATTTTTAAAGTCGGGCAGCATTGAGCATCCTCAGGATGCTCACATGCTGCCCGGCTCCCTCTGCGCAGCATGACGAAGTCACAGGTCACGCTGCACAGTCAGCCATCTGCCGTCACCCACCGCTGAGCCTGAAGGATGTCGCCAACCCTCCCGCTCCCTTAGTATGGTGAGTTATGTGTGTGGGGCTGGAGGTGCAGGGAGGGATGGGCAGGGTGGGGCAAGAGGGGCGGACACACAGGAAAAAATGTCCCGGAATTGGCCACCCTATACAGAACACGTGTAGTTAGTCTACAGGAACTATTGTTAGCAAGAGGCATGTGCTGAAAAGCAAGTAGCTGTTTTATAAATTTGTGGTGAATCTTGACTGGTGTGGATTTGTGAGTATACAGGTGACCCTAAAGTTATCACACTGTGCAATAATAAGGTCTCAGATCACAACCTTGGGGCTAATTCAGACCTGATCGTTGCTGTGCGTTTTCCCACAGTGGACGTTGAGGTCTGAACTGTGCATGCGTATGCATCGCAATGCACAGGCGCAACGGTTCGCAGTGCCGGGGAAAGCCAGGAAGCAACGGGATGGTGCGAAAAATCCGATTGCACCGGCGATCGCAAGAATATTGACAGGAAGAGGACGTTTGTGGGTGGCAACTGACCGTTTTCAGGGAGTGTCCGGAAAAATGCAGGAGGGACCTGGTGTTTTGTGGGAGGATTCGTGACGTCAGCTCCGGCCCTGATCATCGCAGCAGCTGAGTAAGTCCTGGGCTGTGCAGAGACTGCACAAACTTCTGTTTTTGCAGCTCTCCTGCACCTGCTAACGCACACCTGCACAGCGAATTCTCTCTCCCCCTGTAGGCAGCAACTACCTGATCGCAGGGATTCAGAAAACACACCCTAGCGATCAGGTCTGAAATACCCCCCTTATCACCTGCATGCTCTCCTCCATTACTTTAAACTCAATGTTACTGATGTCTACCACACCTCAAACCTGCAGAAATATTAACACTATTCATTTTCAGTATCTATCCACCTCTCTGTAACAACTATTCTCATGATTTCTACATTCAACTCTCCTGAGACTGCTGTATCACACCTGAATGAGATCTAGAAATATCACTTGTTGAAGTGGCTCCAGCTACCCATCACCCTCCATGTAGACTTAGATGTCAACCATGGCACTCTAAATTCACAAGACACCTATAAAAACTCTCACATAAAGCAGAATGTCACTGGCATAAATCTCGTACTCCACCTTACTTCCTCACATATAAGACCGTTTACCACTCCTATTGTAATGCTCTGGAAACTGCCAAACAAACATATTTCCAGTCTCTCATCTCTGCTTTAGGCTCTAACCCCAAGCAAATTTTTAATACATTTAAATCACTTCTTATTCCTCCCTCACCAAACCCACCAGCTACTATCACTGCACATGATCTTGCTTCCTATGTCAAGGACAAGATTGATAGTATACTCTTCCACAGCCAGTGACCTGTTCAATTCCCTCCCTGAACCCTCTGGCATCTTCTCTTCATTTGATCCAGCAAATAAGTGGATTGGGTACTCTGAGCAATTCCATCATCTGATCCCAAGCTGGATAGCGCAGGCTTACAATGGAACCATTCCTATTCAGAATACATGCTATCTGTTTCCATAGAGCCAGCATGTGAAAACACTGTTTCCTGACAAGCTCTAAACTTTCTAACAGCTGAGGAGGCAGGGTGATGTGCTGGCACACTTCTTCACTATACTACCTCCCTACACTACATTTCCACACTATATCACTACTACACTGCATCTCGCATCTCCGCACTATATCCCTGCACTCAGAGCCGGATTAAGAGGGGGGTCCCGGGGATAAGTACCCCGGGCCCCCTTTTTTCAAAGGGCCCCCCGTCGCTGTCGCAGATCGGAACAGAGATCCGATCTGCGGTATTGCGCTGCGCTTCCGGGAGCCGGCGCCACACGCAGCGGCAGGGCAGCTCAGCGATTGCTGTCCCTGGCGGCTCTGGCTCCCGGCTCCCGGCGGCGGCTCCACTGACTTCACTGCCTGTGTGATGGGACAGCTGAGCGACGGCTCAGCTGTCCAATAACATGAGGAGCAGCAGCCTGCGGCTCAGACATTGGCTGCCGCTGGGCGCGCAGGCTGCAGGGAAGGAGGAGAGAGGACAGCCGCGCGTGGAGGCAGCAGCCAGCCCAGCACCCATTCTCAGCCAGCTCTCAGAACGTAAGGCTGATTTACAGTATGTTATGGGTTTTAATATATATATATATGTATATATATATGTGTGTGTATATATATATATATATATGTATATGTATGTATAGGCAAACGAATCCTTCCCAAGTCCTATGTGGTACTTTGTAGAAGAAAACACAGGCGGCACTCCAAGGTCTTTTTTAAAAAGATTTGTATTGGAAAATTACAGCATGGTGCAAAAGCAACGTTTCAAGACCATTACGGTCTTTTCGTCAGGCTGACGAAAACACCGTAATGGTCTTGAAACGTTGCTTTTGCACCATGCTGTAATTTTCCAATACAAATCTTTTTAAAAAAGACCTTGGAGTGCCGCCTGTGTTTTCTTCTACAAAGTACCACATAGGACTTGGGAAGGATTCGTTTGCCTATATGCCGAAAGAGGAGGGCACCCAGGCATAAATAACTTCTTTCATCCAGAGTGCCAGATAACATACACCTATATGTATGTATATATATATGTATATATATATATATATATATATATATATGTGTGTATATATATATGTGTGTATATATATATATATATGTGTGTGTGTATATATATATATATGTGTATATATATATATATTGTGTGTGTATATATATATATATATATATATATATATATATATATGTGTATATATAAAGGTGTGTGTGTATATAATATATATATATGATTTTAATTTTAAATCTTAGGGCCCCCCTGTCTTAAGTACCCCAGGCCCCCCGAGGCCTTAATCCAGCTCTGCCTGCACTACTTCCCACACTACATCACTATGCTACTTCCCCCACACTACATAACTGCACTATATCACCTCTACACTAACTCCCCACATTACATCTCCATGCAGAGACACAGGTTGAAAAGGAGGCAGGGATACAGATGCAGAATGGGTGGAAGCACAGGTGGTGAAGGGGGCAGAGACACAGGTGGGGAAAGAGCAGAGATACAGATGGAGAGTGGGCAGATACACAAGTGAAGAGGGAGGCAGAGGCATAAATGGTAAAAGAAGTAGTAGCACAGGTGTGAAGGGGCAGAGACACAGGTGATAAAAGGTGCAGTGGGACAGATTCTGAGGGGGGCACTGACATGAATGATACAGCCAGACATAGGCAGCTGCATCTGAGCCATCTTATGGGATGTGGGTGTACTGCCTGACACTGCAGCTGCCACCCTTGGGGAGATTCTATATGCTAGTCATGCTACACTCTGCTTCCTGACAGCTGCATGAAGGGTCAGTGTGTAGGGGTAAGGCTCAGGTGAAGCTATCTGGATGAAGGGACAGCATGTAGGCATGAGGGTATCTGGATGAAGTGACAGGGTGTAGGGATGAGGGTACTTAGAAGAAGGAACAAGGTGTAGGAGTATGGGTGCCTGGATAAAGGGACAGGTGTAGATGTGAGAGCGCCTGGATGAAGTGACAGGGGTTAGGGTGCCTGGATGAGAGAGCCTGATGGCAAGGTGAGGGTATCTAAATGAGATACATTATAAAGTTCCTACAGATAACCCTAGTAGGTGGCATAGGCTGTGCCAAGCTGTGTGTGGTCATATGTAGGGGTCCCTGGATGAAGAGCTGTGGGGGCTCTAAGAACACTTCTATTGAATGGACCCTTCACAAGAATTTAGGAATTTCTTTCCTGGGAAATGATGATGGCTGTGCGGGTGGACTGAGGTGAACTGGGTTGCTACCTTGCTACTGGTTCATCCTTGTCCAGAGAGGGCAGAATAAGCAACAACTTCTGAAATCCCAGGGAATGGTGGTGGGGGGATGAAGCTTCAGACTTACCTTAAAGTATTGTAGGCAGGTTTCAGTCAGCTGTCAGGGGGCAGGGATGATCAGGTGACGCTATTTCAGGTGGCCGGGAGATGAGCTAGGCTGTTGGTGGTGAAAATCCTGGCAACACTGGTGGCACTGCAGTGGATCCTATCGGCCTATTTTCAATGGGGACCTGGAGGTGCAGCTCCATCTACCACATTGTTAATCTGGCCCTGAACAAACCAATAATAACACAAAGTCATGGATTTGGCAGAACTAGAATCTTATATATTTATTAAAATAAAAAATATGTTTAAGGTAGTAAAGGAGAGTATGGTATCAAAGAAAGGACTATCCAACAATGCAGAATAGTCACTAACAAACAAATGAATTGCAGGCAGATACTGCCACAGGTGCACAAAAACAATAATAGTAATTACAAATAGTTATCCACTGAAACCTCTAACATGACTACTCACTTGTTATGCTAATGGCGCTGTCTCCATCAGGGTTCTCCGGCCAACTAATCAGTCAATGAAGGTGAGTGCACCAAAAACTACAACACTTAAACCATTGTACACACTTGGGGGGTAATTCAGACCTGATCGCTGGGCTGCGTTTTTTGCTGCCCTGTGATCAGATAGTCGCCGCCTACAGGGGGAGGATTAAATCGCTGTGCAAGTGTGCGATCAGATGTGTAGCAGAGATGCACAAACTGATTTTGTGCACTCTCTGCGCAGCCCAGGACTTACTCAGCTGTGATTGTGTCCTGCTGATCGTGGCCGTAGTTGACGTCAGACACCCTCCCTTCAAACACTTGGACAGAGCTGCGTTTTTCCGGACACTCCCGGAAAATGGTCAGTTGACACCCACAAACTTCCTCTTCCTGTCAATCTCCTTGCAAATGCCCGTGCAAATGAATCCTTCGCACAATCCTGTTGCTGACCAGCGATCCCCGTTGCTGTGGTCCCTCGTGCCTGCGCATTGCATTGCTTACGCATGCGAAGTCCAGATTTGATCACACGCTGTGCGAAAACGCACAGCAGTGATCAGGGTTGAATTACCCCCTTGATTACACCCGAACAGGTGACCTGCTTTAGTTTCATGCACCCAATAGCCAATGAAAAACACCATCCAATCCAAACACACACTAATGGAGGGAGGGAAGACAGTAAAAAAGAGGCTTTGGCCTAGCCTATCCTGACCTTAAATACCAAGAACACTGGGGATACTCCCCTTAAAATAATAGGTGACATTTCATCATATGATGCCTCCAAGGCAGCCCCCCAGCCTTGACATTTACATTTCTTAATTTCTTATAGAATCTTTTAATTTTCTTTCATGTGCACAATGCTTTCCTCTGCTACTCCTATATGCTGTTCAGCTCCTGAGCACCTCTGCTCCTTCGTCTGCTTCCCTCATTCTTTGGCTCTGCACATTCCCCAACCACCAGTATGAATCTCTCTTATCAATCACCTGTGTATGTATCTCATATCTCTGTCTCTTCTTTATCAGTATGTGTCTTTTCTGTCTCTCCCTTTGTATGTCTGTCTCCCTTTTTCAGAAGCAACACGGATGAGTCTGTGAATGGCAGATCAGCATTATCTTCTTATTTTAATATATAAGCTATAAATCAATCACCTTCCTATCAGCAATAGCACTAATGCAGGTAAGATTTACCAGTTTTCCCCTACAAAGGCATCTCCTTAGAATTTTATTAATTAATAATGTACCTGTATCATTGCAATACCAATTCTATTAACAGATTTAAATATTTTAAGATTAAAAACTGTTTTATAGCTTAAAATATCTTTGTACAGTAGGAAGCTATACAAACAGATTTCTTTTAAAAAATAAATACTTTTTATATGTTTTTTTCTTTTTTCTTTTTTTAATTGTCCACTTTGGTGGTAATGAAAGTAGAAATTTGGCAAGCAAGCCTTAAGACTGACTGGTGCAATTGCCCTCCACCGTAACAATTCTTACCTGTCCACTACCACCGGCCACTGTGTAGAAGCACAGCTGGAGCAGAATATTAGGAAGGGATAGAGAAGAGACTGTGGCTGCTTAGCGGCAGCAGCCTCCCTCCCCAGCAAAGCCTATGCTGTTGTCTGCTTGGCTACGGAACATTTGCAGAGGTTTCTGCCACTGACCTTCCACCATTTCCTTGTCCAGCTTTCACTGGCCATACCACTCCTTCTGGTGTCTGGCTGTGCACCTTCAGTGGCACACCAACATTTCACAGAGCAATGACACTATGGGCCAAATGTAATAAAGTGAGAGTTTCAGAAAGTGAGAGATATGGTAAGGTTTTGCAGTTTTTTTTAAAGTAGCAATCATTTACACAGCAAGATCAACCTGGTTTTGAAGTATAAATGATATCCACTTTAAAAAAAAACTGAAAAACCTTACCAAATCTCTTACTTTCTGAAACTCTCACTCTATTACATTTGACCCTATATATTTTGATGAGCCTTTCATGCTTTACCCCAGCATTACCTCAACTGGGATTCTGTTTCACCTCAACTTGCCTGCAAAGCTGATAACACACACTGCCCAGGCACACTTTACTACTGCTGGATGACACACTGTAGCATATGTTGCTCTAGGTACATACTATACATGATATGCCTCTGTTCATCTACAGTATGTAAGAAGTCAGCACTTTATAAATAAAGAATAATAATAATAATAATAATAATAATAACAATAACAACATGAGTGTAATATACTAAAGCCTATGGTATTAGTTTGTAGTAGCAGTGTTTGATGGAGATCAGTCCACATAGCAGATAATTAATTTGTAACCAGGGAATGGTTTATTAACCGGTAGCAGCAGGATACAGGTTTACACAGCTTGACAGTATGTAAAAGCAGGTACAGGATGTAATAATATCCAGTTGCAGCCAGAAGTGTTATATGGGGTGTGCTGGTATCTGTAGTGCACCTGCATTATGCTCACTGTTGCATCTAAGCAGTGGTGAGAGTGGGATATATAAAAAACACACATCTGTTGTGGTAAAGTGAATCTATGGGGGTCTCTGTATGGTGGGGATGCAGTCATTGTACTGGCTGTCGGGATCCCAGCATTCAGAAGACCGACTTTGGAATCCTGACAGCCAGTATTTTACCAACAGATGGAATCCTGCCACCCACCCGGTATTCCCACTCGGTTGGTGGGTCCACGCAAACAACCGAGTGGGAATAGAACCTGTGGCGAGCAAAGCAAGCCTCCGGGTGCTATTCGTGGTTAGCGTAGTGAGCCCACAAGGGGAATCACTGCCGGGATGCCGCTGTCGATATAGTGACAGCCGGTGTCCCGTCTACCGGGATATCATATGTTTCCCGTATGGTGAAATAGTGTCTCCAGATTAAGTTGGCTCTCAGGAGGATGTCAGTTACAAAGCATGGTCTAGAAAAAGAGTGCCCAGTGGCTAGTGAGAGAGACAGAACTGAGCCCTTCTCTCCAACACTCTTTGCATTACCAATCCAATGTTTGCTAAATATTCCTGTTAGTTTCCAACATAACAGTATGAAGCTTGCATGTGTAAAAAGTTTACAGCAAGAGCATAGTAAATAACAAACCTTTGTACAGTAAATTGAATGTCATAGACAAAAGCCTAAACTCTCTTGTCTCATTTGCATTAAGTGATTTAAAGCATATATATTATGCAGGCTTCATTATAGGAACTTTTGCAGGGCAGTATTATGTTTATTTTGAGCAACAAAAAACCCTGTAAAATTTATTGTTTATCTAATTGTGGTCTAATTGCAATAGCTCAGCAGGCTACAATGTAAAACCTAGATTGGTAATAGCTCTTTTCAAAGCTTTATGTGCAAAGCGGCAAGAGCAAATTAGTTGAAATGTAGAAAACTATTAAGTTTTAATTGGACTAACTTGTTTCTTTATGCTTTAGATTTGCTTGGACGTCTATCACTGCTGAAAAGATCGACCATTTTATTTGCAGTTTTTGTGTGAATATTATTTCTTGTTGTTTTATAGTGTGTTACATGCACAGAGGGAGGTTTTACTGATGTGCAATGTCCATTCATGAAAATGTTGGAAAGTAAGAAAATTGTTGCTTCCCTTGGTGGCTAAACATGACACATATCTGATTTATTTATTTATACAACTCTCGTGCGTGCTATAAAGTTTTTTATATAAAACTAGAACTCATTTGAAAATACTCTTGGGTTTCTGTATCATGAATATTTGTGGAAATCTGTTTCATTGTAATAAATCAAACATAATTAATGTGGCAACATCAGGAATGAGAATTGAATGCATCAGGAGTGCATAATAACTCTTCAATGGCCATACCACACCTGATCTCATTTAAAGATATTTTATAGGCAATGTACAACTTGAATAATATTCTATCTATGAGTGTAAAACAGTAGGATGATCCCCATGTGTGCCCTTATTATGAGGGCTTTAACATCTGTGTTTGCTATAAATCAACTTATTGAAACTTTTTTCAGTGGTTACCTAAAGGATCAGAGCAAATTTTACGATTAGGCTTCTTAAATCTTCCTCATCACTTCCTGATGCTTATGCTACCTTCTACATCCTGATAGTTAATGTGTTAGAACTTTTTCAGTTATATACTTATTTAATATGTTTTTGTTAGTTTTTAGAATTCTGAGAAATTTACAAAGACAGAAAAAAACTGCAATTAGTATACCTGCATGCCTCCACTTAAAGACCCATGTAGAGTAAACTGAATGTAATGGGAACAGCCAAGTTTCATATAGTTACATTAATTTTCATGCATGGTAGCATGATGTAGCTACAGTACCTGGCAGAAGTAATAGGCCCTACACACTGAAAGATATGAATGATCTCATTCATTAATGAATGAGATAGAGAATCGTTCATTTATCTTTCAGTGTGTAGGCACCAATGAACGATGTGCGGCCCTGTGGTCATTCATTGTTGGTGCCGGCTCCTTTAAACATGCAGGCCGATATCGAAAATCACGTCCATATTTGCATTGGAGATGAGCGGGTTCGGTTCGTCGAGATCCGAACCCCCCCAAACGTCACCTATTTTACACGGTTCCGATGCAGCCTCGGATCTTCCCGCCTTGCTCGGTTAACCCGAATGCGGCCGAACGTCATCATCCCGCTGTCGGATTCTCGCAAGATTCATATTCTATATAAAGAGCCGCACGTCGCTGCCATTTTCACTCGTGCATTGGAGATTGAACGGAGAGGATGTGGCTGCGTTCTCTCCCTGAAAAGCTCCGTATCTGTGCTCAGTGTGCTGCAAATATCTGTGCTCAGTGTGCTGCAAATATCTGTGCTCAGTGTGCTGCAAATATCTACGTTCTCTGCCTGAAAACACTCCATATCTGTGCTCAGTGTGCTGCATTGTGGGGACCACCAGTATATAATTATAGTAGTACAATACAGTAGGCCATTGCTGTATCTTGCAGCTCTGTGTCAAGTATACTATCTCTGTGCTGCATTATTGTGAGCAGTATATAGTAGGACAGTGCAGCATTTTGGTGACCAGCAGTATGCATATAGTACAGTACAGTAGGCCATTGCTGTATCTTGCAGCTCTGTGTCAAGTATACTATCCCTGTGCTGCATTATTGTGAGCAGTATATAGTAGGACAGTGCAGCATTTTGGTGACCAGCAGTATACATAAAGTACAGTTCAGTAGGCCATTGCTGTATCTTGCAGCTCTGTGTCAAGTATACTATCCCTGTGCTGCATTATTGTGAGCAGTATATAGTAGGACAGTACAGCATTTTGGTGACCAGCAGTATACATATAGTACAGTACAGTAGGCCATTGCTGTATCTTGCAGCTCTGTGTCAAGTATACTCTCTGTGCTGCATTATTGTGAGCAGTATATAGTAGGACAGTGCAGCATTTTGGTGACTAGCAGTATACATATAGTACAGCACAGTAGGCCATTGCTGTATCTTGCAGCTCTGTGTCAAGTATACTATCTCTGTGCTGCATTATTGCATTCACATTAATTCCAATGGGATAAACAGCGTGTACTAATAGAATATTTACCCATGTGCTGGTTCCTGATTTATGCATGGTCCTGTTAGCAGTGATGCACGTGGTTTAAATGATAAAATGCAGTTAATACTTACTAGCACTGGAGATGACAGCCCCGCTTAGAGACCTAATATGTCCCTGCTCTCTGCCGAGCGCTGCCCGCTGGTTGTGCTGCACAGATGTCAGTGATTGTGCTGTATGATCTGGACCTCACGGCAGGAGCTCAGCCGGCGCCCAGCGGCACGTTCTTGCAGCGGTATGGATGACCGCTGCCCGCTGGTGTGTTGTGTAGCTGCCGGCAATGATGCTGTATAATTTAGACCTCTCAGCAAGGGTCAGGCACAGTTCAGCAGGTTAAACAGCAGTGGTTACTTACAGTGGTGTGCGGGAGCTGTCAGAAAACTGTGAGGCAGTTGATACGGCAGTGAAGACCAAATGGAGAGCACAATTAGAAAAGGTGGGCGTCTTTTCTTTCTATCACTAGTTGCCTAAGCACATTTCACTTTGTCACATCCAATTCTATGCCTGAAACAGAATGTGAGGGCAGATGTATTAACCTGGAGAAGGCATAAGGAAGTGATAAACCAGTGATATGTGCAAGGTGATAAAGACACCAGCCAATCAGCTCCAATATGTAAATTAACAGTTAGGATCTGATTGGCTGGTGTCTTTATCACCTTACACATGTCACTGGTTTATCACTTCCTTATGCCTTCTCCAGGTTAATACATCTGCCCCGTGGTGCTTATTATAGATAGCATATTGGAAAGTTTGTCATTAGTCTTGACTGTGAATACAGTAAATGAAATGGGACAATGTGGTGCCAATAAGGTGAAAGGATGTAGAGCCTGACCATGTGCCTAATAATATGTGGGAGCAAACAATTTGGGAATAAAGAATTTAATCTGATCAATGACAGAAGATATGTTGTAGATACAGGCAATATTTCCTAACACATCGGTGTGGTTAGAGATACTGTATAGATTATAATGGTGGCATCCTAGATCTCATAAAAATAAGAATCAGGTTAGGATTACATTTTTAAGTTTAGTTGGTGAACATCTTGAGAATCCACCCTTCTCGAGTAATGAACTACAACATTTATTCTTCACCACATTCCGTTTATAGAATAGATTATTTCCTAATAGAATATGTAAACCTACATTTGAATTCTTACAGTGCCAGTGACTAAGTTACTTGGTCAAATAATGCTCCCATTTGATTGATGTTCTTATTAGAAAATACCTTATACAGACAGTGGATGTGGTTGCTTAACAAGCTCTTTGGTCAGGTAAAAACACACTCAATGGGGTATATTTACTAAGCTCCCGATTTTGACCGAGATGCCGTTTTTTCTTCAAAGTGTCATCTCGGTTAATCTCGGTCATTTACTAAACACTAATCACGGCAGTGATGAGGGCATTCGTAATTTTTTGCAAGTTCAGGTAAAAAATTACGAATGAATACACCATCGGTCAAAACGCGGCTGTTTAAGTATGAATCTCGGTCATTTACTAAGAAGTGCAAAGCCAAAAAAGAACAAACACTGCCGTGAAAAATTACAACTCGTAAAAAAGTGCTTAAAAAAAACAGACCTTTTTTTTTTATTCGTGATTGGATAGGCATGCACGGATCCATGAGATCCGTGCATGTATATCAGTGGGAAGGGGTGGGAAAGTGCTTATTTTTTCAAAAAAAATTGCGTGGGGTCCCCCCTCCTAAGCATAACCAGCCTCGGGCTCTTTGAGCCGATCCTGGTTGCAGAAATATGGGCAAAAAAATGACAGGGGTTCCCCCATATTTAAGCAACCAGCATCGGGCTCTGCGCCTGGTCCTGGTCCCAAAAATACGGGGGACAAAAAGAGTAGGGGTCCCCCGTATTTTTAAAACCAGCACCGGGCTCCACTAGCTGGACAGATAATGCCACAGCCGGGGGTCACTTTTATACAGCGCCCTGCGGCCGTGGCATCAAAAATCCAACTAGTCACCCCTGGCCGGGGTACCCTGGGGGAGTGGGAACCCCTTCAATCAAGGGGTCCCCCCCCCCCAGCCACCCAAGGGCCAGGGGTGAAGCCCGAGGCTGTCCCCCCCCATCCAATGGGCTGCGGATGGGAGGGCTGATAGCCTTTGTTGTAAAATAAAAGATATTGTTTTTAGTAGCAGTACTACAAGTCCCAGCAAGCCTCCCCCGCATGCTGGTACTTGGAGAACCACAAGTACCAGCATGCGGCGGAAAAACGGGCCCGCTGGTACCTGTAGTACTACCACTAAAAAAATACCCAAAAAAAGACAAGACACACACAACGTGAAAGTATAATTTTATTACATACATGCACACAAACATACATACTTACCTATGGCCCCACGCAGGTCGGTCCTCTTGTCCAGTAGAATCCAAGGGGTACCTGTTGAATAAATTATACTCACGAGATCCAGGGGTCCAGGCTCCTCGGCAAATCCAGGGTTAATCCACGTACTTGTTAAAAATAAAAAAACGGTGTCCCGACCACGAACTGAAAGGGGACCCATGTTTGCACATGGGTCACCTTCCCACGAATGCCAGAAACCCACTTTGACTTCTGTCTAAGTGGGTTTCTTCAGCCAATCAGGGAGTGCCACGTTGTAGCACTCTCCTGATCGGCTGTGTGCTCCTGTACTGAGTGACAGGCAGCACACGGCAGTGTTACAATGTAGCGCCTATGCGCTACATTGTAACCAATGCTGGGAACTTTCTGCTCAGCGGTGACGTCACTTTAGGTCAACCGCAGGGCAGAAAGTTCCCATCATTGGTTACAATGTAGCGCATAGGCGCTACATTGTAACACTGCCGTGTGCTGCCTGTCAGTGAGGACAGGAGCACACAGCTGATCAGGAGAGTGCTACAACGTGGCACTCCCTGATTGGCTGAAGAAACCCACTTAGACAGAAGTCAAAGTGGGTTTCTGGCATTCGTGGGAAGGTGACCCATGTGCAAACATGGGTCCCCTTTCAGTTCGTGGTCGGAATACCGTTTTTTTATTTTTAACAAGTACGTGGATTAACCCTGGATTTGCCGAGGAGCCTGGACCCCTGGATCTCGTGAGTATAATTTATTCAACAGGTACCCCTTGGATTCTACTGGACAAGAGGACCGACCTGCGTGGGGCCATAGGTAAGTATGTATGTATGTATGTGTGTATGTATGTAATAAAATTATACTTTCACGGTGTGTGTGTCTTGTCTTTTTTTGGGTATTTTTTTAGTGGTAGTACTACAGGTACCAGCGGGCCCGTTTTTCCGCCGCATGCTGGTACTTGTGGTTCTCCAAGTACCAGCATGCGGGGGAGGCTTGCTGGGACTTGTAGTACTGCTACTAAAAACAATATCTTTTCATTATCACAAATGGCTATCAGCCTCCCCATCCGCAGCCCATTGGATGGGGGGGGACAGCCTCGGGCTTCACCCCTGGCCCTTGGGTGGCTGGGGGGGGGGGACCCCTTGATTGAAGGGGTCCCCACTCCCCCAGGGTACCCCGGCCAGGGGTGACTAGTTGGATTTTTGATGCCACGGCCGCAGGGCACTGTATAAAAGTGACCCCCGGCTGTGGCATTATCTGTCCAGCTAGTGGAGCCCGGTGCTGGTTTTAAAAATACGGGGGACCCCTACTCTTTTTGTCCCCCGTATTTTTGGAACCAGGACCAGGCGCAGAGCCCGATGCTGGTTGCTTAAATATGGGGGAACCCCTGTCAATTTTGTCCCCATATTTCTGCAACCAGGATCGGCTCAAAGAGCCCGAGGCTGGTTATGCTTAGGAGGGGGGACCCCACGCATTTTTTTTGGGGGTTTTTACATTGTTTAATTTAAAAAAAAAAAAATAAGAACCCCAGCACGGATCACACAGATCCGGCCGAGATTGATTGTAAAAAAAAACGGCAGTGTTTTGCTAATCACTGCCGTAAAAATAGGTAAAAAAAAACGAATGACATCGACATCAGAAGAAAAGAAAAACCCGAATACGACAGCTTAGTAAATCCATCGTAATCAATTCAAAAAGTTGCAGTTTTACACTGTCGATGTCATTCGTGATTGAACTTTGACCTATTTTCGGGAATTACGAATCTTAGTAAATGTACCCCAATGTTCAGTTGAGAACAACATTAGATGAAACAGATAAAGGGTTTAAAAGCTCACCTGCCAACTAAAATAAAAACTATTGAAATGACACACAAAGTGTCCCTCTCTCCAGACAATTATACGAAACTCCTGAAGACCAGATCTGCTCCTAATAAACTTGAAAATAGCAAAATTAAGATATTCTTCTAAAATGTAAACATACATTTTTTACAAGGGTTAACAAAATGTATAGAGTGCTTGCTATGATATGCTGAGCTCCAATGATTATTGCTCAAAATGTATATGAAACCTACACTGCTATTGCCAAGGAACTGCCCTGCTGAAAGCACTGTTTTTGAGATAGCAGGAGATGTTGCTGACTGGACTGAAGTAATGAACTACAAGTATAAGGAAAACTCTCTTATATACACTGCTCAAAAAAATAAAGGGAACACTAAAATAACACATCCTAGATCTGAATGAATGAAATATTCTTATTAAATACTTTGTTCTTAAAATAGTTGAATGTGCTGACAACAAAATCACACAAAAATTATCAATGGAAATCAAATTTATTAACCCATGGAGGTCTGGATTTGGAGTCACCCTCAAAATTAAAGTGGAAAAACACACTACAGGCTGATCCAACTTTGATGTAATGTCCTTAAAACAAGTCAAAATGAGGCTCAGTAGTGTCTGTGGCCTCCATGTGCCTGTATGACCTCCCTACAACGCCTGGGCATGCTTCTGATGAGGTGGCGGATGGTCTCCTGAGGGTTCTCTTTCCAGACCTGGACTAAAGCATCCGCCAACTCCTGGACAGTCTGTCGTGCAACGTGGCATTGGTGGATGGAGCGAGACATGATGTCCCAGATGTGCTCAATTGGATTCAGGTCTGGGGAACGGGCGGGCCAGTCCATAGCATTAATGCCTTCGTCTTGTAGGAACTGCTGACACACTCCAGCCATATGAGGTCTAGCATTGTCTTGCATTAGGGCGAACCCAGGGGCAACCGCACCAGCATATGTTCTCACAAGGGGTCTGAGGATCTCATCTCGGTACCTAATGGCAGTCAGGCTACCTCTGGCGAGCACATGGAGGGCTGTGCGGCCCCCCAAAGAAATGCCACCCCACACCATTACTGACCCACTGCCAAACCGGTCATGCTGGAGGATGTTGCAGGCAGCAGAACGTTCTCCTTGGCGTCTCCAGACTCTGTCACGTCTGTCACATGTGCTCAGTGAGAACCTGCTTTTATCTGTGAAGAGCACAAGGCACCAGTGGAGAATTTGCCAATCTTAGTGTTCTCTGGCAAATGCCAAACGTCCTGCACGGTGTTGGGCTGTAAGCACAAGCCCCACCTGTGGGCGTCGGGCCCTCATACCACCCTCATGGAGTCTGTTTCTGATCGTTTGAGTAGACACATGCACATTTGTGGCTTGCTGGAGGTCATTTTGCAGGGCTCTGGCAGTGCTCCTCCTGTTCCTCCTTGCACAAAGGCGGAGGTAGCGGTCCTGCTGCTGGATTGTTGCCCTCCTAGGG
Organism: Pseudophryne corroboree; assembly: GCF_028390025.1. Classification (NCBI taxonomy): domain Eukaryota; kingdom Metazoa; phylum Chordata; class Amphibia; order Anura; family Myobatrachidae; genus Pseudophryne; species Pseudophryne corroboree. The sequence continues at coordinate 565,525,842 of NC_086445.1, forward strand.
CCTCCTCCATGTCTCCTGATGTACTGGCCTGTCTCCTAGTAGCGCCTCCATGCTCTGGACACTACGCTGACAGACACAGCAGACCTTCTTGCCACAGCTCGCATTGATGTGCCATCCTGGATGAGCTGCACTACCTGAGCCACTTGTGTGGGTTGTAGGGAGGTCATACAGTCACGTGGAGGCCACACACACTTCTGAGCCTCAATTTGACTTGTTTTAAGGATATTACATCAAAGTTGGATCAGCCTGTAGTGTGTTTTTCCACTTTAATTTTGAGGGTGACTCCAAATCCAGACCTCCATGGGTTAATAAATTTGATTTCCATTGATAATTTTTGTGTGATTTTGTTGTCAGTACATTCAACTATGTAATGAACAAAGTATTTAATAAGAATATTTCATTCATTCAGATCTAGGATGTGTTATTTTAGTGTTCCCTTTATTTTTTTGAGCAGTGTATATATAGCTGTGGATAGAACTGGTTAAAGTCAATGACAAATACAGGTTGAGTATCCCATATCCAAATATCCAAAATACGGAATATTCCGAAATACGGACTTTTTTGAACGAGAGTGAGATAGTGAAACTTTTGTTTTCTGATGGCTCAATGTACACAAACTTTGTTTAATACACACAGTTATTAAAAATATTGTATTAAATGACCTTCAGGCTGTGTGTATAAGGTGTATATGAAACATAAATGAATTGTGTGAATGTAGACACACTTTGTTTAATGCACAAAGTTATAAAAAATATTGGCTAAAATTACCTTCAGGCTGTGTGTATAAGGTGTATATAAAACATAAATGCATTCTGTGCTTAGACTTAGGTCCCATCACCATGATATCTCATTATGGTATGCAATTATTCCAAAATACGGAAAAATCCCATATCCAAAATACCTCTGGTCCCAAGCATTTTGGATATGGGATACTCAACCTGTAATATGTTAATCAGCAGAGAAAGACTCCTTAGTGAAGGTAGTTAGCAAGCATCTTCAAGGAGCAGAGAAAATAATCAGAGAGTGAGTTGTTAAACCTGGTGTTACTCTCATCTCCTCTTTAAATGTGAAATAGGGAGTTATAGGTATTTAGGAGGACTATACTATTCACTTCTACTTCCTAGACTAAGACCCAATGGAACGTCTCTACATACCGGCAGGCTGATTCAGTATATACTGGAGTGAAGGAAGTGGCTTAAAGGAGAATAAAAACAGTTTTAGGAGAGCTCATGTCATTGAAAGTACATTGTTATTATGGCCTATTTGAGTAAACTATAGAATAAACCTCCACTAAGACACGAACCCAGGATTGCTACTGAATTTAGGACAACAGATGTATTATATATTGTGATTGAAGCACCGGTAAAGTGAGAAATGGGAGAGATGTTTGTCCCAAGTTTCTGGCCTATGTATTTAAACCCCCTCTCCACCCCCCCCCCCCACTGCGGAAATGTATTTTTGATGAAAAGACTTGGTTAGTGTTTCAGCTTTCTGTAAAAGCAGAAAATGGGTCCTGGGGGGGTGGATGTTAGAGAAGGGAGGGCTCCATCCACATGGCCCAGTTCATGTCTTTAGGATTTCAGTCTGAGAGCAGGACAGTTTAGTACCTATACCTGTAAGAGGCTGATAAAAGCTGTGTCTGGCTCAGGGTCTGAATGCCTGGGTCTGAATGCCAGGCACTGGGATTTACTGACTGTAAGTACTGTGCATATGCCTATGTTTGTGGTAGGGGCATTAGGTCCTACGAACCTGAGAGAGGGAATCTATTATGTTTAGCTAGTGCCCAGATGGGCTAGCATTTATTTCTATGTTTTGTTTTATGTACAGCACAATAGATTGCACAAAAAAACTTTGACTGGTGTGCTGCTTTCCTGGCTGCTGTATGTTTGGAGGTGCCTAGTATCTACCTATCTACCTCAGGAGAGAGCACCCCCTACCCTAATCTCTTCACATTATATATATCTATATATATACAGTATATATATATATATATATATACCTGTCCGAGAGCGCTCTGTGGATGCTGTGCAAATGCAGTGCCTTTTGAAGTGCTTACATATAAACTCTAATCTCTAAGCGGCAAGAATGAGGAGGTAGTCCCTGGACTTTTTAAAAGGTGCAGACCTTATTAGACCATTACATCAATGTTTCAAGCATCCGCAAGGATATCCGGACGAAAAGCCCTGTGGAGGCTTAAAACATTGATGTAATGGTTTAATACAGTCTGAACCTTTTGAAAATTCCATGGAGTGATGTCTCTTTCTTGCCGCCGTGCAGAGATTAGAGTTTATAGAACATTTTGCCAAAATGTATTTAATTCACTCTTCTTATTCACATTTCATTAGTCTTTTAAAGAGCTCCAAAAGATGTTTGGACTTTGGGCCTAATTCATATTTATAAGCAAATCCAATGGTTTTCTGCATAGATCCCGTGTAAGCCAATTCTCCACCATATTGTTATGACTTGGGGTAATTAGCTTGGTAGAGGGTCGTCTTGCTGTAAGTCTACTGTAGGTGCTTAATCAGAGTCTACACACAGCTTTTTCAGGGAATAAATGAAATATTGCTTAACTTTCTGCATAAATGAAATTAAACAAAACAACCTTCCGGGCACTGACTCACACCACATTTTGTGGGCGTCGGCACTCCATTTAAGGGTCTCTTAATCTGTTTCCTGTACAGTAACACAGGCTAAGGTGTACAGTAACACAGGCTAAGGCCTGGCTTGGGTCTCTGCCACAACTCCACAGATGCAGTATCAGAGTTTGGTGGTCTTCTCTGTCTTCTACCATTGTAGTCTTTCAAGCACATACTGGTCTCTGACTGCAATCTCACTGCTACAGCATGGGGGTCATTCCAAGTTAATTGTAGCTGTGCTAAATTTAGCACAGCTACAATCATGTTCCCAGACATGCGGGGGGATGCCCAGCACAGGGCTTGCCCACCCCACATGTCTCCACCCCCTCCAGCCCAGCGACCACCTCTGCCTGTCAATCAGGCAGAGGCAATCACTAGGGAACGATGGCCTTCGCAGTTCCGACCCGATCGCTGTGCTGCGAACAAGTGCAGTGAGCGATCGGGTCAGAATGACCCCCTATATCCCCATTTGGGTTCTGTCTCCACAGGGCAGCAGCCTCCTCTGGCTGTAACAGTCTCACCCAGACTTATTGCACTCTCCACCTGCAGCCATTAAGTGTGCTCACACCTGCCTTTTCTTCTCTGTGTTGGTGGATATTTCCTTCCCAGAACAGATTGCATGTTTCACCAATGCAATCTGCCTTCATACTGCCATACATATATATATTTTATATGTGTGTGTGTGTGTGTGTGTGTGTGTGTGTGTGTGTGTGTGTGTGTGTGTGTGTGTGTGTAATGGCAGCATATATACAGTACTGTGTAAAAGTTTTAGGCAGTTGTGGAAAAAATACATTTATATGTCACTGTGACTACTTTTTATGTTTACATTTTATACCTCAGCATCTGCTTTGTTTGTCCATTTTTGTTTAGTTTCTTTTGTTTACACAAGGACTTCATCTTTCTAATGCCTGTTTCATGCTGAGAATGTGAACAAGGAAATGTGTAAAAAATACAGAACATGAAAATTGGGAGTAAAGCACCCAGAGGTCTCAAAAACATATACATATTTTTTAAAAAGATCAAAAAATGTAAGTAGCAAAAAATAACTTGTGTAGGATATTGTTTACTTTTCTTAGCAAATCCTATGAAGAACTAAATCTTGCTCCCCTTGAACCCAAGCAATACAAAATGTTTGTGCTTTTCTGAGATTGGGTTTGACTGCCTTACAATGCACCTGTTACAATATCTTCTTTATTTTTTTATTGTCAATGTAGTATCGTAGTGCTTACAACAGTTCTACTGTATGTGCTGCACTTTCCAACTTACAGTACTTCAAATACAAGTAGGTTTACTCTTGTCCACTGTTGTAAGTTCTGAGACTGCATATCCCAGAGTGAACAAATAATAGGATGCAGTAAAACTTGGCTGTAATTACACTTTTTTTCTCTCCATGGTAATGTCTTATCGCGGATCTCACTATTTTCATGTCAGATCTGAGATACATTGTCATCTGTCGTTCTGCAAAATCTCCTTTCAAAGAGTTATAGGACGTGCATCAGACTGATAACACCATCTCTTCATTCCCTAATAGAGATAACCGTTTCCTTTCCATTACACTGGCGCCTTGACGGACACTAATGGATTCCATACTTTCCTTGGCTTGATCTACAGCTCGTATTAGTGTGAAGGTAATTTAGTGACAACGGTTTATCAATGTGTTGATGTGAGATAATAGTAATCATAGCAGAAGAGCAGAATCTATTTGTGTACACTGTATATTTTCCTCCTTTTACTTTGCTTGTCAGCTGGCATGCTAAGTATATTCTCTCTGCTCAGGCTTTATGAAGGGAGCTGACAGGTAGGCCATGTGTGAGAAGAACAGTCATTTTAGGACTATTCATTATAGATGTGCACATATTTCCCAAACATATTTGGTTTGTGAATTCAGGCAAAAACACACGCTCGTGTGTATCAGGCCATGGGTGGAAAGAATTGTGGGCTTATTTCAAGTTTATTTATATCCATAAATTCTGATATTGCAGCATATGATTTGTCAAACCAATCTGTTAGCAGATTCTGTTGTAATGGTAGGTTTGGATATACAGGTATAATTACTAAAGTTCAAGTTTACAGAAAAGGAGGTGTAGCCAATAGCAACCAATCAGATTCTAGCTATTATCTTCTAGAAGGTAATACATTATAAGCAGAATATGATTGGTTGCTATAGGCAACATCTCCACTTCTATAAACCCGAACTTTAGTAAATATACCCCATACTGTAGCTATGAATCCAGCTCAATTCTTTGGTTTAAAAAATTGGATTGATTACATTGCACTGATATAGTGGGCATTGGAATGCCCATTAAGCAAGGTAGTCATGCATCTAGCTTCTACCACATAAAATACAAATTATAACAAAATACTAATTCATTGCTGTTGTACAGTGGATCGTAATCAATGAGAAATTATGCATTCTGTTATGTCTAACATTGAACCTTTGCAGTCTTAAGTCATTTCTTGTTCACCCAATTAGAGGTAAATACTTACAGTGACATAATATGCCCTGGAAAATGATTAGTGCAAATAGTATAAATAGCAATTTTGTATACATATTGAATAACAATATACAGTACCTTCGCAGGTTATGGAAAATAGTTTTATTAATTTTCATGTGAGAAATTACCAAATAAAATTTTTATTTTTATTCTAAACCCTTTAACATATCATAATAATTAAAGAAAAAGCAACCCCCGCCAAAAAACAAACAAACAACAACAACCTATAGTCCAGAAGATATTATGAACATTGACCTATTTATGGATGTAGACCTCCCCGATACACAGCCACAACCACATCTCCATACAACAGTGTCTCAGATCTTCCTGACACACCAGGCAGGTAAGATCAACCTGCTCCAAACCATCTTTCCCACCCTTTCATTATTGGGAAAATGGCAGTTCACAATGTTCTGAATATCGATGGATCAATAAATCATCCATCGATGTTTCAGCCGCTGTTTATTAAAATTTATATATATATATATATATATATATATATATATATGTATATGTATATATATATATATATATATATATATACAGTATATATATATATATATATATAAAAACTGGTCAGTTGCACTCCTTACTTGGAACAAAATATACTCAGTAATTAGCCGGTGCCCTCCATTTGAAGAAAAAGTTGATTATAAACTTTGAAACGTTGACACGCTCAGGTGGATTCCTGTGATTCTTTTTAAGCCGTGAGTGCCGCCCGTCGTACACTGCAATATTATTGAGGATCTTTTCTTCAAATGGAGGGCACCGGCTAATTATTGAGCATATTTTGTTCCAAGTAAGGAGTGCAACTGACCAGTTCTTTGTATATTTGACAGCCATCTTTGGCACAGAGCTCTGACTGTCATTTTTTGTGTGCACCCTATGGACTCTACTTCTTCCATTATTATGGACTCTCTCTTTATACTCTCACTTTGGGTGATCAGTGTGTAATTGGAGTGCTGTGCACATTATGTCAAACATGGAGCCGGGTTCACTTGCACAGGCTGATAACGCTGATAATGATTTGGAAGCACTGCTAGCTGCAATTGAATTATCACAGGGTGAAACTTTTAGCTATTCAGACTCTGATGCCGTGAATATTCGTTTTAAGGAAAATCTGACAGCCACAAGAGGAAGTTTGTATAATTTACATCTATTTAGGGAGCTTCTCAAATTAAAACGCAAGGAACAAGATTACGTCTATCATGGGGTTACACTCTGATTACCACCGCGAGGGGAAAATTCCCCGTTGATTCAGTGTTAAGAACATCCCCACCATAGGGCGCTTTAATGCTTCCATTTGCAAAAAATGGATACTAATATTAAATAAATGTTCTAATGACTTGATTCTTCTAGTCATAGAAGAAGTCACTCGGGAGCTGAAGAATATACGCTCACAGATAGAGGTATTTGAAAGTGCCTATAAAGCCACATTAGAGGCAGATACCTCTAACCTTTGGTTAGAGAAGTTGACAGATCAGGTGGACAAATACAAGAAGGAGTTAATCCAATATAAAAGGAACAAATTAGACAAAGTGAACAGTGATTATGCTAAGCGTCTAGTTTATCCATGGATCTCCGGGACGTCCTCCACAAGAAGACCGCCACGTCGCCGACCGTACAATCAGTATAATACTGCATTTCTTGATACGGAGTCATCTACAGATGGTGCTGCTTCAGCTAGTGAACAGGAGCTTCAAGAATCCGGTTCTGGACGTCCCCCTTTAGGGGTTCGCACCAGAGCACAAATAGCCGATCCAGATGGCGCTTTACGAGGAGGGGCGGCTAAGGGCAAAGGCAAAAATGCAAAACGGCGTCCTTATGCCAAACGGAAATAGTGTTCAATCTCTCTGACCGTGTCTTCACTCCTGTGGAAAATAAGAATCTTTCCTTAGGCCTTAATTTTGTACCTACTACCAAGCTAAATCCGTTTGAATGGCGGGTAGAACGATTTAAGCTGGAACGGCAGCTAAGACTGAGAGAACATTTGAATGCACAATCTATTACTGAAAAAGCCACTACGATTATTCCACCGGCAAGTCCAAATTTGATCCGCCATCACAAAACCAGGCGATCAAACCATTCTGCACGACAGTAGACCATCAAGTTGTCAAAAGTTTCAAAAGCCATGATGGAACACATTCCAATCTTTCAAAGCCGAATGGGAGGCCCTCATGTCCAAGTATGAGGATTAGGTGATTCGTCCAGCAGACAAGGGTGGGGCCATAGTGGTCCAAAATACTTCCGACTTTGTGAAAGAACTCTACCAGTTACTTGCGGACACGAAAACTTATAAAAAACTCTCTATGGATCCCACGCTTCAGTTCAAAGAAGAACTGGACACTATCTTGAAAGCAGCTTTTAAGGAGAATAGGCTTTCATAAAACAGCATATGAAGCATTAATCACTTCATTTCCAATTACACCTATTTTATATTCACTGCCCAAGCTGCACAAAAATAGTTCTGCCCCTCCTGCATGCCCCATCATATCAGCACGGGGGTCGCTATTTCAGAATATTTCCATGTATTTGGACTTTTTTCTACAGCCATGCATTCAGGCAAGAAAAACATGCTTAAGGGACACTACTACACTGTTAAATAATCTTAACACCATTGAATATACACCTGAAGGATGTCTGCTGGCTACGGTCGATGTGTGTAATCTTTACACCTGCATCCCTCATATGGAGGGTTACAGGCTGTGAGATCACTCATTGATGAGTGAATTATGAGGGACCTGATGTTGAATTATTTTTACAATTGCTACAACTTACCTTACAACGTAATTATTTTTCATTTAATGATAATTATTATTTACAGCTTCAGGGTTGCTCTATGGGCAGAAATGTGTCACCATCTTTTGCGAATGCTTTTATGTTTCAGGTGGAGGATGATTTATTTTTTTCAACAACAGCAATTAGCTCAAAAATCTTGGCTTATTTTCGGTATTTAGATGACTTATTGCTTTTTTGGATAGGATTTCAAGAATCCTTGGAAAAATTATTAAATTATCACAATCTGTCCTCTTCACCAGTTAAATTTACATATAACATTCATCAGAAAATGGTTGATTACTTTGATGTCCATATTGAGATAGTTGACCACAAAATTCTTACAGATCTGTTTGTTAAATCGACGGATCGGAATAATATATCATTGGCTTCTAGCCATCATCCAGTACCCTTGCGAAAGGGACTTCCTTATTCTCAAATGCTACGAGCCGGAAGGATCGTTAGCGATGAGACTAAAATTGAATCTACTTTGGACCAGTTAGTTACCAAATTCATCACTAGGGGATACCCGGCGCATGAATTAGAGGTCACCAAAAACAAAGTGTTAGGAATGTCACGTAAGGCAACGTTGGGTTCATCTAACAACAAGCCGGTCACTGATAGGCTTATTTGGGTTAATAAGTTCAATACCCAAAGTAAGATCATTTACAACATTAGTAAGAAATTTTGGACGATTATTCAATCAGATAAGCATTTAAGTTCACTTTCAAACACTCGGCTTATGCCCACCTACAAACGGGGGAAAAATCTTCATGACCATTTGGTCAAAACTAATGTACAATTTACAGCAAAACAGAGCCTGACAGGGGGGTACTTTTTAAATTCACCCAAACCGGGGTGCTTCCGCTGCCTTCCTATGTACTACTTGTAGCCACATGATACCTGGTGACAGCTTTTGTCACCCATATACTGGCAAGCGGTTTAAAATCAAACACCGTGTCACGTGTTCCACAAAATTTGTTGTTTATTTATTAAGCTGCCCCTGTGGTCTCCACTATGTGGGGAAAACGGAATGTGCATTTAAAGAAAGAATGGCGGGACACCGTACTTCCATTAGAGCAGCACTGGCCACTGGACGTAGCGACCAACCGGTTGCATGTCACTTTCTTAATGCAAAGCACTCATTAGCAGTGCTAAAACATTGTATTATCGACCATATTCCTCCACTTATATGGGGTGGGAACCAGGGTCTCTTGTTGTTAAAAGCTGAAGCTAGGGGGATTTTTCACCTGGATACTTTGTCCCCCGGGGGCTGAATGAACAGTCAGGCCTTTCATGTTTTCTGTAAACAGTAACAGTTTGTTAGTTGGAACATTGATACTTTTGACCTTGATGGTAATGTTGTGTAAGAGATATTATATATCTATCTAGGAACTTTGTAGAGTATCTATCTCTTCTAGGTATAAGAGCTTGTACATTGTAAACACTGTGGTTTTAGATGATGTGACATTAGCATTATAAAATAGACCTTTATTCAGTATATGAGACAAGCACTTTAAGATCGGTGCGTATGTTGTCCATTACCAGCTCTGTCATAGTGGCAGTGTTTTGGATTATTTACTGTTGAACTCTAGTAATGGGTCTTGTTTTATCTTCTTTTATAATGCTAGAAGTGCACAGTGGGGTTGTATTTATATAAGTGTATGGTATATGTATAGTGTATTTTGCTTTTTCTTTTGTGTTTTGTTATATAACGATTACATGTGATTTCCCTCAGCTGGGAATCTCTGAGATGCGCTGCGGGCGGGTACCTAGCGATTACATCATTTTCACTGAGCCGGGACGCTGGCCGTGGCCCGCCATGGACAGACCTGCGGGGGGATATAGGTGAGTCATTGTTTAATTGTTATTTGTCCTGACGAAAAAGTTGATTATAAACTTTGAAACGTTGACACGCTCAGGTGGATTCCTGTGATTCTTTTTAAGCCGTGAGTGCCGCCCATCGTACACTGCTATATATATATATATATATATATATTTCATAAAATTGTGTTGGATATGTATTAAACTTAATTCATTCATGAAAAAGTTAAAATTTCTGAGTGGTTTTGGAAGAAATATTAGCCAGTTAAGTGGATAAAAATACTGGACCTTATTCAGTAGTGGTTGGAGTTCCATCCTGTGCCACAAAGACCTATCTGGGGGGCGGGGAGGGGATGTCGATGGCCTCTGTTTGATGAAACGGAGGCACATCACCACCATTTAGTGGGTGGGAACAGACCAGAGATCTCAGGCATAGGACGGAGATTTCCTGGCCTCTGCGACAGGTGGTTTGTGCAGCACCATAGGTGAGGCAAGCTGCCCAATGGCGAATGAGAGATCTGATGCTGCATCCTAGGATGCAGGTCAGATCTCTACTGCAGCAGGAAGCTGGACTTGTAATAGACACCTCATGCTGCATTACCATACAGCGCCATCACTGCTGCTTCCAAGGAGCAGTGATAGCACCCCCAACCACACCTGAATTAGGCACACTCTGTATGGACTAACCTTCTTTTCATTTTCCACAGGCGCCTATTATTTTACATCACACCTTACCTTACATACCGTACAACTCCTCCCTATATATTCCACGATGCTGAGTGGTAACAATAAGTAAGCTGTAAAGACTGGCAGTGTAAAAATGGAATGAAGAGAGACAGACTGACAACCTCTAGTTAGAGGGCTAGTTTTGTAGGCTACATATGTGCATACCTGCCTTTCATTTTTTGCTGGATTTGGATTTTGCTCTAATTCATCGGCCGTCTTTGGATTTACAAAACCGCTGTGACTGGCTTTGGATTTGGATTTTTTTCAAAAATTTACATAAAAAGCTAATATCACTTAATTTGGGCCTTTTTTGTCCTAGAGAATTATTAACCTCAATAATTATAATAATAATAATAATAATTTCCAGTCATTTGCAGACAATTTTGACAATCTTAAAGCTCACAATGTTGTTTTCATCCAATTTAGGCCAAAGTCTGCAGCGAGCTGGCTGGTTTACTAAGCGACAAAGCAGCAGGACAAACAAGTGGTAGTTTATAGCATATCTATATACAACACTGACACACAGCAGTGGGAGAAATGAACAGTGGTGCAACATAGAATTGTCCTTGGGCCCTTCCCACCCACCCTTATGATGGATACTAAAAAGGACATACACAGTTTAACAAACCAAGCCCTCAGCTATATGGACTGCAGCTTTTGTGGCTGAAGTGCATGCTTTGTTTGGGCCCCCCACAAAACAAGCTACCAATTGGCTTAATGCAACAGCTCTACAGTGGCTAGATGTCATTGCCATCCTCAACCTCATCAGTGTGTACATCCTCCCCACACAATATTAATTCATCCCCGCTGGAATTCACAATTACAGAAGTCTGTGTACTTTGACGTAATTGCCGGGAAAGGTCTTCCTCATGGAAGTTTCAGTTAATTTTGATGAACATCATCTTTTCCACATTTTGAGGAAGTAACCTCCAACGCCGATCACTGACAAGGTTCCTGGCTGTGCTAAAAACTCTGTTCGAGTACACACTGAAGGGTGGGCAGCTTAAGTAATGCCAAGCCAGTATGTACAAGGGCCTCCAAATTGCCTTTTTTCTTTCCAATACTCAAAATGACTCTGTAACATGTCTATGTTTATGTTGTCATGAAAATAATCCTCCACCATTCTTTGGATGGTGACCATATCAGAGGTCTCACAAATGCTGGGCAATTCATTTAGACTAGAGATGAGTGGGTTCGGATCTCTGAGATCCAAACCTCCCTGAACTTCTTGATCCAAGCCGGGAACCGAGTCCGGCTCGGGACTTCCCACCAGACTCGAATCCCAGAATGCAGCAAAAGGTCATCATCCCGCTGTCGGATTCTTGCAGGTTTTGGATTCCATATAAAGAGCCGCGCATCACCACCATTTTCACTCCAGACTTGGAGAGTGAGGGAGACAGACCTCTGTCTCTGTGTGGGTGGAGGCATCAGGTGGGGTCAGTGTGTGCTCTTTAGGGGTGCTGTCCTCTGTGCTGTTAGGGGTGCTGACCTGTCACTGTGGTGTCCTGTGCTGTTAAGGGCGCTGTCCTGTACTGTTAGGGGTGTTGCAGATGTACATGGGTGTTGCTGTACTGTCACTGTGGTGTTCTGTGCTGTTAGGGGTGCTGTCCTGTCACTGTGGTGTCCTGTACTGATAGGTGTGCTGCAGCTATACATGGGTGTTGCTTCCCTGTCACTGTGCTGTACAGGGGCATTGTCCTGTATGCTGTAAAAAAATACAGAAGTGTTATCAAGGTAAACTGGTCCTGTCTTTTATGCTGTCAAATTACAGGGGTGCTGTGAAAATAAAGGTACACTGGTTCTGTCTTGTAGGCTGTAAAAATACCGGGGTGCTGTGAAAATAAATGTAGACTGGCCCTGTCCTGTATGCTGTAAAAATACAGGGGTGCTGTGAAAATAAATGTACACTGGCCCTGTCCTGTATGCTGCGAAAAAAAATCAGGGGTGCTGTGAAAATAAATGTACACTGACCCTGTCCTGTATGCTGTAAAAATACAGGGGTGCTGGTTCTGTCCTGTATGCTATAAAAACTTCAGGGGTGTTGTAAAGGTACACTGACCCTGTCTTGTATGCTGTGAAATTACAGGGGTTCTGTAAAAATACAGGTACACTGTCCCTGTCTTGTATGCTGTCAAAATACAGGGGTGCTGTGAAAATGTGCACTGGCCCTTTCTTGTATGCTGCAAAAATACAGGGGTGCTGTGAAAATAAATGTACACTGACCCTATCTTGTATGCTGTAAAAATACAGGAGTGCTGTGAAATAAAGGGGTGCTGTTCTGTGTGCTATAATGATAAAGGGGTGCTGTCCTTTGAAATGGAGAACAAAGATTTGGAGGAAAAAATAATGAAAGATTAGAAACCACTTCCAGTTCCTGGTACTAGTGCTGAAGCTGCTGCTGACACCAGTCATGACATTGACGATGCAATTCCATCAACATTGTCTGCTAAGGTTGATGCCCAATGTCATAGAGGGCATGTAAAATCCAAGAAGCAAAAATTAATGACAAAAAGAAAGAAAGAAATTATCTGACAAGAAACGTAAAATTGGCAATATGCCATTCACGACATGAAGTGGCTAGGAAATGCTAAAGCATTGGCCTATGTTCATGACTGGAGGTTCAGTTCTCATAAAGATGGAAGCCTCCTCCCTCTCAAAAAGTTAAAAAAACTAAAGCTTTTTAAAGCACAGGAAAAAACAACTGTGTTCAGAGATATCACAAATCCTCAAGGAGAGTTCAAGTGTGTCTGCAGTTGTGATGTCTAGGCCTGTCCTTCACAACACTGTATGGGAATAGGAGGCTCCTACCACCATTTTCACACCCCCTGCAAGTGCTGGGAGGAGCACCGCCAGTCCAGTTGCTGATATTGAGATTGAGGATGTCACTGTAGAAGTACACCGGGATGAGGAGGATATTGGTGTAGCTGGCGCTGAGAGGAAGTTGACGATGAGGATTCTAATGGTGATGGGGTTTGTTTGAATAAGGCACCAGTGGAGACAGTTGTTGGCTATGGGATAAAAAACCCATTATTCTGCCTGGGAAAATTACCAAAAAATCCACCTCTTCAGTGTGGAATTATTTCTCTGTGAGGAAGAGGATGTAAACACTGAAGGGGGTGAGGAATCGGAGGATGAGGATGACATCTTGCCTCTGTAGAGCCAGTTTGTGCAAGGATAGATGAATTGTTTATTTTTTGGTGGGGGCCCAAACAAACCAATCATTTCATCCACAGTTGTGTGGCAGACCCTGTAGCTGAAATGATTAGTTTGTTAAAGTGTGCATGTACTGTTTATACAACATAAGGGTGGATGGGAAGGCCCAAGTACAATTCCATCTCACACGTCTTTTCTTTGCCACATCATTCCAGGGGTGCTGCCCTATATGGAGTGCTGTACCTCTGCCCTATCAGTCCAGGGGTGCTGCCCCACTGCTGATTAAGTCCAGGGTTGCTGTTTCCTGTCTGCTGTGCTGTGTAATTCTCCAGGAGTGCTGCCTATGCTGTATAAGTCCAAGGGTGTTGCCTATCTGCTATATAAGTCCAGTGATGATGCCGTATAATTCCAGGGGTGCTATTGTACTTGATCCTAGGTTTAAATTAAAGCCTAGAGCCAGTTAGACTCAGAAGAGACAGAATCATAATCCAGTGGAACGTGACATGGCAACATCTCCTACTTCATTTTCTCTGGCAACTGCCGGAGAAAACTAGATTTTCCAAACACACCTACTGTATGTCTATATGTCTGCCCTATAATTCCAGGGGTGTCCTGTCTGAATCCGCTCATCTCTAGTAGACATATCTTCTATTGTGCACTGTGTACCCATTATTAGAAAGAGGTTCTTCTCAATGATTTCATGTTAGTGACTCAAATCCCTAGGTATTCTAGACACAGCCCTTTCTTGGTTCTCATCCTACCTATCTAATCGCTCCTTCAGTGTTTGTTTCTCTGATTGCACCTCCTCTTTGCTACCACTCTCAGTTGGAGTGCCGCAAGGCTCAGTCTTAGGTCCTCTACTTTTCTCTATCTATACCTCATCTCTTAGTAAACTAATCAGCTCTTTTGGATTTCAGTACCATCTGTATGAGGATGATACTTAAATCTACCTATCCTCCACAGATTTGTCACCATCTGTATTGGGCCATGTCACTGTATGCATTTCTGCCATTTCCTCTTAGATGACATCTCGCCACCTTAAACTTAATATTTCCAAAATAGAATTAATTAGATTTCCACCGGACAGTAGTAGTTATAAACCTGATATCTCTATCACTGTTGATTACTCAGCAATCATCCCTACCCCACAAGCTCACTGCCTAGGTGTCATCCTTGACTCTGAACTGTACTTTGTTCCCCACATTCAATCTGTTTCAAGATCATGTTACATTCATATAAGAAACATAACCAAAATACGACCATATCTTACACAAGACACAGCAAAAACACTAATCCATGCTCTCATTATCTCCCACATTGATTATTGTAATAGTCTCCTGACCGGTCTTCCCAAACATAGGCTCTCACAACTACAATCCATTTTGAATTCAGCTGCGAGGCTAATCTTCCTCGCTAGGCGTTCATTGTCTGCAGACCCACTTTGTCAGTCCCTCCATTGGTTACCGGTATTCTAACATATTAAATCTAAAATACTTTTACTTACATACAAGGCCATTAACCAAACTGCACCAACATACATTTCTTCACTCATCTCAAAATATCTCCCTACCCGACCTCTCCGCTCTGCACAAGATCTGTGTCTCTCATCCACACGTATTACTTGTTCACACTCAAAATTACAGGACTTTATCCGGGCTTCACCCACTCTGTGGAATGTCCTCCCACGCACAATAAGGGTGGAATTCAAATGTTTGAAAAGTTGGTTGGGTGTCTTTTTTTCCCCTGTCTATTAGAAAGGAAAAAAATGACTCCCACTGACTTTTCAAGCATTTGAATCTGCCCCTAAGACTCACCTCTAGTATCCAAACCTTTAAACGTTCCCTGAAAACTCACCTCTTCAGACAAGCCTATCAAATTCCAGACCCACCCACATAACCTACAGTGCTTCTAATTACATCCTCTCTGTACAGTCCACATAACATCACATATCTTGTCTTACTTTCTCTCACACCCTCCTGACACTTGGCCAACATTGCTGGGTGATCATATCATACAACCCATTAAGAACCTAGCAATCTGGTGGATTATGCAATAGGTAGCATCTATCCTTGTGTATCAATGCCTATTTCTCTATAGATTTTAAGTTTGCGAGCAGGGCCTTCCTACCTCTGTCTGTCTGTTTTACCGAGTTTTGTTCTATTACTGTTGTTCCACAGTTTTGTTCTATTACTGTTGTTCTAATTGTAAAGCACAACAGAATATGCTGCGCTATATAAGAAACTATTAATAAATAACTAATAAATTAATGGTTCCAATTAACCAACCTTATTTTTTGAGTTATTATTAATGTTCCACATTTTGGGATTATTTACAAGATGAGCATTTGTTGTACAGGGTTCTTTTCCTTTATTTTGTAAATGTTTTCTCCTTAATAATTGTACAATATAAGCGCTGCGTAGGGTTATCGCAAGATCTTGCGGTGATAGAAGAATAGATTTTCAGTGGTCTTGCATTGCATCAGATTTCCATTGTACTGCAGCACTAGATGGTCCAGGAGCTCCTCTGAGGCACAAAAAGTTACTGAATAAGGGCCCAGTATGGAGTCTCATGGTGGCTTACAGCTAGGAAGATCCACAGTCCTATTTGTAATATGAAATGAGTTTCAACTAGAGCGGAAAACTCCACTAGGGCAGGGGCTGAATTAAAAAAAATTCACTGCAAGTCCTGCTTAGTACTGTACCGAACCCACCCGAACTCAACTTGCCCAATCCGAGGCTGCTGTAGGGGCTCAGGAGGGGCTGCTAAAACATCTAAGGAGCTGTTTTATTTAAAATTAAAATATGAATAAAATAAACAAGACACACAGGTATGCTCACATGCGTGTTACTGGGACACACAGGTATGCACACATGCATTCAACTGGGAGCTGTGAAAATGAAAATAAGGCATCTGCCACAAAATATGTAAGATGCAATAAAAAAAATTAAAAAAAGAAACCCTTGAGATTTTTACAAAATAAGTCTCCAGACTCCGTGGAGGGGAAATTATCCAATATTGATCCTGTGGTATAGAACAGTTTATTTGCATCCCATCATTAAATCTGAAATTATTCTAATCCCTGAAAATGGAGAAGGGGGTACAAATTTGGAGGCTTTGGCCCCTAGTTTTTCAGTTTGTCCAGTAATGTGGTAATTATATATTTGCTTGGTTAAAGTCATTTCTGTTTCACACCAATATATGAGTATAGGTGAAAGCCTGTGTGTTGTTCCTTATGGCGTGTGCCTCTCTAATTTTTAATCACCCTCTTGACACTGTCCTCTTCCTCTTGCCTCTTCTCATAATGTGAAAAATCATCAAATATGGAGGTGGTATGTTTGTAACTAGCTATGATTCTGAGAACTTGGCGAGCTTTTTCAAGGGGGACCACCTGTCGCTAAAATGATGGGTTTATTAAACTGTGCATGTCCTCTTTAAACAACATAAGGGTGGGTGGGAGGGCCCAAGGACAATTTCATCTTGCACCTCATTTTTTCTTAGCATTATGTGCTCTTTGGGGCTAGTTTTTAAAATGACCACCCTTTCTGCCACTGCAGTGCCACTCCTAGATAGGCCACGTGTTTTTAGCTTTTTTATATTAGTTTGTTTCTTTAAAATCCAGATTGAAAACCAAAACCCGAAAGGGTGGTTTTGGCAAAACAAATCCAAATCCAAAACACAAACGGAGATCAAGATCCAAAACCAAAACCCAAAAAGTGTCCAGCGCACATCTCTTATTTAGACCCAAACAGATGTCAAAAAGTTGCGTTGACTTATTTGCATCACCACTAGGTCTTTTGGGAAAGGTAAATTTTTTTCCTGGCTGCTGCCGAAGAAACTGAAGGAGCCATTGTAGTGCCACGTGTCACTTGAGCTTCCAACTTGCTAACCGGGAGCTCTTTGCATCTCTTAACATCTGGGTCAGTTGGAAAGAAAGACACCACATACAATTTAAGCCTAGTACGGTTGACAAAATGTAGTGATCCAATTTCAAGATATTAGCAACCCTTGGATCCTGGCGATTTGCCAAAAGCATAATTAGGGGAATCACCTGGCTCAACTAGCAATGTCAGCAATCACTTCACAGGTGGCTACATCAAAGGGTTTGAGCACCTTACAAAGATAGAAAATACTCTCCACTGTGAAGGGCTAAGGTATATTCCACCTCCCTTTCCCAAAGTCATGGCTTGTTGTATAGCTATGGATGGCTTTTTGCTGTTCCTCAATTTGCTGAAGCATACAAAGGGTGGAATTCCACCTTGTTAAGACCTAGTGCTTCAGTTGATGTCAGGACAAATTAAACTGTTCCCCACATATGCAGAAGAAGTATAAATGGTGGAAGGTGACTTCTCTGTGATTACAGTATCAGAAAGTTCAGACTCACACACAGCACCTGGGGACACACTTAGCCTCTCCTCATGTATTTGGCTCACTTCTGTTTCTGACTCCGAGTGTGACGCATCATGAGGGGCAAAAGAAGATGCCTCACTTACAAATGCAAAACCATTACTCAATAAAGGCCAAGGTCTGTGCCTTTCCTTGACACTGCGCGTGGTGAATGACATGTTGGCAATTTTTTGTTTTCTGCACCAAACCTTCTGTTTAAGAAGGTGTTTTTTTATTTTCCACTGTGTATTGGGTTTTTGGTAGAGATGCCATGATTTAGATCTGCCATGCCCTTCAGCTTCGATTTTAGTAGATTCTGAACTATCATGGCGATAGTAGTTCATGACTGGTGGCAGCAGGTTTGTGTTCTCTAAACTGATTGTTATTCATTTTAACTACAGGAATCACAGGGTTATATGCACATGAAGAAAGTGCTCTAGGGTAAAGCACACCCCCTTGTGCAAATAATATAACTTAAAAAATACTTTATATAACTTGCAGCTCCTTTCAAACTGCATGAATCACAGGGTTAAATGCACGTGAAGAAAGCGCACTCTGGTACAGTACACACCCTTGTGAGACTCTGAGTCTGGAGTGGACACAGCACAATAATAATTTTAACAAAGAGTCAACATAGTGTACCCCCTACAGTACATCCCCTTTTGGGACTCTGGACACAGCAGTTGCCGGCTTGCTTCAATGTATCCTTTTTCCTGAGTCTGACACAGTCTATTCCACTTCCCTTCCCTACTGAATGTAAATAGTACAAACAATAGAAATTAACACTATATTTTTTTTTAAACTAGCAGCTACTTTCCAACTATGTGAGTCACAGGATTAGATGCATGTGAAGAAAGCGCACTAGAATACAGTGCACCAAATAGTGCAAACAATAGAAATTATTTGTATATATTTTATATAACTTACTGATCCTTTCAAACTGCATGAATCACAGGGTTAGATGCATGTGAGGAGAGTGCACTAGGGTACAGTGCACCAAATAGTACAAACAATAGAAATTAACTATATATATTTTATATAACTTGCAGCTCCATTCAAACTGCGTGAATCACAGGGTTAGATGCATGTGAAGACTTTGTGAGACTGAGTCTGGAGTGAACACAGCACAGTTATAAGTATAACAGCAGAGTCAACACAGTGTACCCCCTTCAGTACAGCCCCTTGTGGAACTCTGGACACAGCAGTTGCAGGCTTGCAGCAGTGTATCCCTTATACTGAGTCTGACACAGCCTGTTTCAGTTCCCCTCCCTACTAAATGTAAATGTTCCCCCCAATATATATATTTTTTATGCAGAGTTATGTTTTTTTTTATGTAGAGTAAGCGCAGCACATGTCAGCATGCTGCTATCTCTGGGAAATGGTGCAGAGTCCTGGCCGCGGTGCCTTTTATAGAATCCAAGTCCCACAAGAATCCAATGCCGGGACTATGATGTTCAGCCTCGTGCTGGGATGCAAGTCTGGTGGGAACATCCGAGCTTCAGGCTCGGGTGTGCTTGGATCCTCGTGTTTGGAGTGGTTCCTCAGAATCCAAACCCCTCATCCCTAATTTGGAGTAATTACTTACATCAGTCCCTGCCCCATGGGATCTTCCATTTTACATTTCCTACCACACTCACCACACACTAGGATCCATATTTGCCTATATTACCAGAATGCCCTACTGAATTGCTGCGTGATACTTCAGTGACAGGTAAAAGATGTACATGAGCATGACTGCTCTCTCTATTGTCCAGCTTGTGTGTCTGGGTGCAGGAATCAGACACTGGAGCTGAGCAGTCATTGAAAGGAGCCATTTGTAGATACATTTTATACCTGTCAGTATCACACTGAGGTGTTAATATACAAGTGATACCCTAAGTATAAACTGTTATATCTAAACAATTCTGAGGTAAACTATTTACTAGTAGACATATCAATCTTTCATCACTGACACTGATCTGGGTGATGGATTTTACCTAGTGGGGATGCAGCCTATAGGTAAAATCCATCACTGCATAAGTTATAAATCAACATGTGTTTCACCTTACAGCCTCATGATTTTTAATGGTCACAGAAATTTGTGACTTTCAGTGTGCTTGTTATATATAGTTTGGAGGAAGTCCACAATGTTATATGTAATTGATGCATTCTGATGTAAGATATTATTGATATATATTGCATGATATATGAACCCCTTAACTCCTAAGGGGTTTTTCTCACTCCTATGTTAAGGTCTTTTAAGCTTGCACTCATTACATCCCAACATCAGTATTAAAGCACTACCCACCAAAATTATATCTTGTGGGTTTTTTTTCCAGAAATTGCCACTAGTCTTTTTGTATACAACTGAAATGATCTCACTGTGGTTGCATCTTTACACCACCAAAGTCATGTGTGCCAGTGTGCAAAACTAAAATTACAAAAAAAACATTGTATTGTATTGAATATAAATTAATGATTACAAAACGACATTGCTCCTTACTGGGATTTGAACCCAGGAGGGACGGCTATGCAAAGAATCACCTTAACCACTAGACCACACAGGCCAGCCATAGAAGCAGGCACACCTGTTGTGTATGTCATGTTAGGTAAGGGATACTGAATACAGTACTGACTACAAGTTTTGTGAGCTGCGAGTGAGCTGCATCTTTATACCAGGGCTTTAGCGGTTTAGGTCGTAGCTACAATAGGTGCAGGCAGTGCAGCACATTCGCATTATAATGTGAATTGAGAGTAATGTGCAACATAATGTGTACAGGCAGCTCTGAAATATGACATAGGGGGAACTTAAGCACTACTGCGATTCATAAAAGAAACTAGGACACTACTATGGGGCATACAATTAAATAAGACTCTACTATGGTTAGGAAAATGAACTATGGCACTATTATAGGGCATAAAACTAACAACTGCTGCAGAGAAGTGTCTCTCTAGAAGCATTGCAATGGGGGCCCCTATAAAATGTTGCTATGGGGCCCACAAAGTTCTGGCTACGCCCTTGTTGTTTAGAGGTCAATGCAGCTCAGTGGAATAGCATGGAAATGAAGGATGGGCAGAGGTGCGGAGTAATGTATTAAGTTAAACAGAGTACTCTAACAATAGTGAACCTGAAATGATCTTACATTATGAAAACCAGCCCATGCATCTTTATGCTTGCAATTTATCTCGGTTTTTGTGTTTTAAAAACTATAGGACTCGCACACCAAATGGTTTAATCCTTTATTACACACTCAACTGCAGCTTTGGATTCATGACAAACACGCTGTATTACCGAATGACTATTCAGCAGGCGGTGTTATAGAAACTTCATTGGCTATTTGATGCATGCACTGTGCAATTTAGGAAAGCAACATCTGGTGAACAGAAAATTGTATTACAATCTCAGAATTTTCCGGTATCTCTGTACGTCACAATGCCACTCAATACAGCATCAGGTTACTTAGAGCACCAAGCAGCGGCACTGCAGGGCGCAACTAGCATGGTGCGAAAATGGCATATAAACACTTAAGGCAAAATTTACTATCTTTCAATTTTGATTTAGAAGGGATTTTGGCATTCTATTTCCATTTTTGATTCAAGAGATATACTTAAGTCAAAATCGAATGACAAATCGATTTTATCACCAAATTTAATTCAAATCCCACTCAAAATCGATTTTTTTTTTAAAAAAATCCATGTTTTCCAATAGTCCAATATAGAATACCCTTATTTACTAAAGTTCGATTTGAAATCAAACTCTGAATCGAACTTGAAATCCCCAAATGAATAGAATGAAGTTAGACATTCGATTTGAGCTTCTAAACACCATTCTATTGCTAGGAAATTGATTATGATGACTTTTTAAGTACCCAAATGCATGTAAAGCAGTGTGGCTGTAGGAATAATAGCTGTCCAAGGTTATGGTATGTTGTACACCTACCTGCAGTATGCAAATTACCACCTGACTGAGACAGGAGCAATACTCAGAGCAAGCAGTTTCATGAGTTGAATACTGCACATATTTATACCAATGAGCATCATGCCTAGCCCATGAATGTGTAATATATAGCAGCGTATCACAATATCTTACACTTTTATCAGATGATATACTGAAACTTAAATTCATGAGTGTTGTAACTGGCAAGCCTGGTTCATGCCATGATACCTACATCCTCAGCAAATCATTCCTGCTTGCAAAAGTTGAGGTAAGTCAAATGCCAGAGGGATGATCGTTGGGTAAGTTACCTATACATATAGCCACCAAATCCATGACAGAATGCACTTTTGGGCTATTAAATATAGATAATGCAGGAGGCACATTATTGCATCATTTGGCAAAGGTGTAAGATATTGTGGTCTGCTGCCGTCTATTACATAATCATGCATTACATAAACCACTCCCCCCAGATTGTGCAATAAACAGGGAGCAGGCAGAGGTTTTGTTACCAACAACTGACTAAGCACAGAAAGTTGAAGGCACGCAGAAAGGCAGATTAGGGCTAAGACTATTGCCAACCACTTCTGCTGTTAGTATTTAAAAAAAAACACAAAATGTTAATCATTCGTTAGAATTTTTAGTAAATGAGGAATTTTATCAGGGATTTAGAAAATCAAATAGAAGTGATTTAAGTTTGTAGATTCATAAAAGTGATCTCAAAATCGAATTTTAGTATATATACACCTCGATGTAAATGGACACATCTGTAGGTTTTCACAAAATATCCTTTTTTGGAGTCAACAAATCATCTTTGATTAAAGGTTAAACAAGGCCTACAATTTTTAAAATTAGAAAACCTGCTACAGTAAAGGAAGGGTCCTTTTTTGACACAGGATTGGGGAGATCTGGGCTTTAGATCCCCCTTCATTCAGTGATTTATTTATTTTTTGTGTGCTGATAAATCCATTGTCTACTGATTACCAGAAAATAACTTAGTGACTCATCATGTGAAAGAGGAGACAGCCATCTTTTAATATGTGCTCCAACATGTATGTAGGCCAATATAGGTGTGATAGGGCACAATGTGCCCCCACCATTCTATAGAAAGCAAAATATTTCAGTAGCACTCTGTGATATTGTCTAGTGTTCCATGTGTACAGGCTAACATATGGGTGTGATAGGCATAGGCACGGAGCAGTGGCTCCCCCTTAGCCACATACTTTTCCTTGTCCCAGGAAGTGGGTCACTCCTCCTCCAGACATCTTTGGGAAGATGATGCATTGTGTGCAAGAGATCAAAATCTCTGACACAGGGCCCAGAGTCTTTGCTTTCACTGCACAGTGCTATCTTCCCAAATATGTCACTGATGGTATTGTGTACGAGGAGAGAACCACTTCCTGGCACAAGGTATGTATACATTGGGTGCAGGGAGTATGGTGTAGGGCCCCACTGTACTCAAGGGCCCATGTGCACTGCACTCCCTGTGCCCATTAGAAATATGCCTCTGGTGATAGGAATTGTATTGCCCTCACACCCATTTTCCACAGCACATTTAACACTTACTAGTGATCACAGGTGATCACCAGACAATAACCATAATTTCAGAGGAGTCCAGCACAATATTTTGATATAATGATGTGCATCACACTACACTCCACAAGAATTTTTTTTTAAAAACTGTTATATTTTTACAACAGAATCAGCCCCATAAATGTAGAATTTCTGAACAACCACTTTTGACAACAGGATCGAGGAGAGAAGCAAAGGAAAGAGAAGAAAGAGACTATAATGAAAGAGAAGGTATTGTAGTCCTATTTGGATAAGCATCCCCCTACACTCCCCCTACACTCCCCCCACTAACAGCTGCAGGCAGTACAGTAGCGGTAGTTGAATTCTTTTGATTTTTAGGCTCCACGATTGCTAGGGTACTGAAGTGGAAGGCCAACATCGACGGCATTGTGGGGAAAGCCCAGCAGAGGCTGTACTTCTTACGCCAACTTCGGAAGTTTAAACTGCCGCAGGAACTCCTGGTGCTCTTCTACTCAGCTATTATCCAATCCGTTATCTGCACCTCAATAATAGTGTGGTTTGGCTCAGTGTCAAATCATAACAGGAACAGACTACAGCGAATAGTGGGGGCAGCGGAAAAAATCATAGGGACAAATCTCCAGGTGATTGAGGTTATATATCGGGCAAGGGTTACTAAGCAGGCAGAAAATATCATTGGTGATCACTCCCACCCCGCTCACAACATGTTCAGAAGGCTGCCGTCAGGGAGGCGGTACGGCTCGCAACTGGTGAGAACCACCAGACACAGGAACAGTTTTTCCCCCCAAAGCAACTACCCTAATAAATTTGATGGGCGCCTAGCCCATTCCATTTGCAATTCAACCTGGCACATGTATCTACGAACCTATCATGCTGCTCTTCCCCATGTGTGTTTTGTCTTGTTATGTATGTATACTGTCTTAGAGCGGTGGCTATTGGAAACAAATTCCTTAAGTATTGTGTATTGTGCACTGATATACTTGGCAATAAAGTGATTCTGATTCTGATAAAGTCTATTCTGATTCAGATAACCATGGATCAAAGCAACTCAGAGTCTTGCGTAGTCGTTCCATTGGCCAACTGAAAATGCAGAAGCTGTGCCAGAGCAAGTGTAAGTGATGTACACTTGAATCTTGCTCACCTTTGGACAATAGTTTGTAGATGAAAAAATGTGTCAATGCCAATGCACAGATGTTATCACACAAATTGGTTTATCCAGGGCAAGCTATTTTATCTTGCTTTGTCTAATAATTTTGCTTTCTATCCCTCAATGGCACTGGTTTCTCCATAACAGAAGTGGGAATGGCTGTATGGGGAGGAATAATAGCATTTATAGATGAAGGGACAGGTTCATAACATTGAGACAGTTGACTAGGCTTAATGTAGATCCATAGAAATGGGGCTCAACATCTTCCAAAATGTGGAATGAGAGATGCTCTCTGTTACTTACTCCCAGAAAAAGCAGAGGTTCAAAGGCTGGACCACCTTTTATAACTGAATAGTGCTAGGGTATTCTCCTGTCCCCCCAGTGCCCCTGTCAAGTGCTTCCCACTGAGCCCTCTTTTTCCTTCTCTTCTTTTGTTCTCTATTTCATCAATTAGATTAACCATTTCCAACTATAGGTTCCATTCATCGTTGCACTCCTTTGTACATTCTCCTTATCCTTGATAACTTCATGCCTTGCTCTAAAAACCTTCTCTCTCCAGACCTCACCCTGAATAACTCTTTCCCATTGATAGTCCCATGGATATTTTTGATACTAAAATCTTTTCTCACTCAATGGATCTCTTACCTTTCTTACTCCAGTGTTCAGACTCTCAGTCTAGTATTTTACCACTGTTATGATATATCTGATTTCATTAACTAGGCTTTCCCTTTCTTACCATTACCTCATATCCCTTTTTCTCCCACATTGCACCACCCTCTTTCCCAACACTACCCTCACTTTTCAAAACCTTGCCACCTTTTACTCTGACCCTTTTAACTCCTCTCTTTATTTCTTAACGCAGAGCCCTCAATATCACTAATTAATTATCCTACATTATTAAATTGCTGCCATTTATCAAGACAATACTTCCAAATCTTCTACTTCTACTCTGCATTTTAATGCTGATCAACCCATCATTTCCCAATTCCTCACAATTGTTGATGAAGTCCATTCTCTCCTCTCATACTCTTCACCTACCCCTTGGATCCCAGCTTCTGCCACCTTCTCCATTCCCTCTCTCAATTAATGCTCACTACCACCTTGTACAGCTCTATAACATCTATTTCTCTCCCACCTCCCCAATGGTACTGTACCCTCCTCCTTTCAACATGCTCTTGTTTCTTCCATTCTAAAAAAAATCTTCAGATACTGACTCCCTATCTAACTACCTACCCATCTTGCTTCTTCCCTTTCCATTAAAAATTTGGGAATTGTCTTTAAATGTATGCCCACTTTCCTTAGAATGTAATCTCTTAGGCGTTGAGACCACCACCCTTTTGGCTCTTAAACTGATCTATTGTATTCTTGTCTCGAGTGTGCCACAAGCCCACAGTCAGTGACTCTGATCCTTTCTGTCCATTCTTCCTAGAGCACGGTGTCATTAAGTGCTACTGTAAGCAGATGGTTTCCTGTTAACATCTGATGTCTATCTCCCAAATTATGTGATATTGCATTTTATGTGAACTAAAACTTGGTCTGGTAAATGCTTTTTATGAATGGAGGACAACATGTTGCACAAATTGACATTACTTGTGTGAATCAAGTTAACATTCAATAAACAGTCAGGCTGATCTCTTGTGGTCAGGGCCGGATTTTAGGAGGGGTGACAGGGGCGATTGTACCCCTCCACACATTAGTGACACTGTCCCAGAGCTGCCCGCAGCTGCTGCAATGTTGAAGGAGTTGAGTGGGCACTCAGCACACTCCCCCGACCCCCTGCTCCCCGTGTCCATGTGCTGCTCCATAACTGGTCGAGATGGGTCCAGACAAGTAACATATGTGGTGTGTGTGTGTCCCACTAACCCATTGTACTGTACCTATACTATCACAGGGGCAAAGTAGTAGCGGTTGTGTCCGCATGAGACGGGGGGGTTATATACATACATATAAGTAGGTAATGCACACTTTCCAGGTATTTGTATAAAACAATATATATATTAGGATGCTCTGCCATAACAGTCACATAAACCAGACCAGCACACCAAAGTATGATGGAAAAATAAATATTATTGATAGTCATTATACATCTCAGTACAGCTTAATGGATCTTTAGTCACACAGTGAAACCTTTGTAATGCACCTAACATAGCTGCCTCACCTGGTGCACTCATGAGTGGCATGATAAATACATGAACCTGATGGTTATGGTGGGATCCTACTCCTAGCATTAGGATGCTGCAACAACCCCATCACTGCTAGGCATAACCCATTCTACCTAGGGTAATCCTAAGAAGTGCTTTCATGACAGCTGCCTCACCTGGTACCTTTCATGGGAGGAATATACAACAGGTGGAATTTATTACCCAAAATATCTGCACCAACCCTGCATTATGCTTCTTGTGCTCTGTAGGTTTTTGGGGTTTTTTTTTCAAATCATTTAATTATTTCGGTGTGGTGCATTTACTTGCAGTAATACTAAATCCTTTGTATTATGTACTATGTTTTTGTTGTATGTAAAGCTGGATAAAACCACTATATAAATAAAGTGATGATGATGATGATGATGATGATGATGATGATTATTAGCAGTAGTAGCAGTAGTACTAATTACTAAATTGTGCCCTTGTACATAGAAATGTTCAGACTGTGAAAGAGAGCTTCTCTAATCTCTGAAGAATACATATCACTTACAGATATGTCCCCCCTCATCCTTACCACTAGCTGTAGCAATCGGCAGTCTATTGGATGGGTGCGTACACTCCCATGAATGGGTCACAGACAGGCTTGGCTTGTCACAATAGCGACTAGTATGCACATGCAATCCGTTCACGGGTCAGATGAGGGAGAACACATCTGTATATGGTTTTCTGTTGAAAGTTTGTGGTTGGTTTATAGGATATCATGTGGAGACATCATCAGGTGCTGAAATGGGTTGCAAGGTAGGAGGTAGAGATGAGCTCAGGCCAAGGCTGGACTAGCCATCTGGAAACTGTGCCAGTGCAGCCACACAAAGAGACCAGTGCTCTGCCCAACTGCCTGGTACATGGAAACAGGGGCTGACTGAGCAGCTCTGCCTCCCAGCACTCTGCTTGGATATCCGGCAAACAGAGAGAAGGGGGCGTTGCCGTGTGGCCTGGTCCACATGACTCATGATATGCCCCCTATAAGCCATGAACCTGGCCCCATTGTCACGCACACACAGTAATATGCAAGGGCTGACACAGAGCCCCACTCTATCCCTGTCGCAGACCCACTGGGATATCTACATTGGGTCCAAGGCATGCGGTATCAAAGGGGGCCCACAACACCACACACCCTGCACCCATTTAATTATACTTACTGCTCTGTCAGCCCAGTGTTGGCTGCAGAGCTGCAAAAATCACCGGAAAAATGGCCACCACAGTAAAGATGTTCCCAGGAATGCAGCACAAGTGCCATGTTCCCGGAGATCTGTGCATGTGCTATGACTCTGTCCCAATGCCAGAGGCTACTGCACCGTCAAAGAGGAGGGGGCCTAACCAGAGCATGCACATGGGTGTCCTCTCTTAAACCGCCTCTGCACAGACCCCCATGTTTGGTTTTGGTTCTAAATCACCATCATCAGAGGCGGAACTCTGGGAGACAACAGAGTCATTTCCCATTTCCCATCTTGGAACTTTTAAATGTCCTTTGGTTAAGTAATCATGTAACAACATAAGCCTATATAAATTCAGATATTGTATCATTGAACATGAAGCAGGAATATGGATTGCATTTGTTCATTCAACATAAAACAAAAGTACAGTACACACATGATCCTCTTATCATTCTTATGCAGTCACTGTCAATAGTACTACTAATGCAATATAGTGGTGAGTTTGCAAGTGGTTTGCACAGAGCAGATCTGGCTAACCTGTGGCTCTTCAGCTGCTGTGAAACTACAAGTCCCAGCATGCCATGCCACACTTTTGCTATTATGAAGTGCATACCTCTTTAAAGGGTAAGATTTGTAAAAGTGTTGACCACCAAATCAGCAATCAGAGTGGCACTTTTTATGCTTTTGGTGTAATGAGCAGGGTTTTAGGGGCCTGTGTCCAATAAACTGGGTGGCAGACTGAAGTTATTGGAGAGGCAACTTCAGGTATCCTAATCTTTTTAAGTACTCTGGCTCCCACAGCTCATTGGATCAGGACAATCAGAGCATTTTTATCACAAGACTGTACCTATCCCCCCTCCCCTCCCGCCCACTTCTCCCTCTCAACCTCTCCAATAGAGGCACAAAACCTGTGCAGACAGCCTCTGTCTACTTTTCAGTATAGCAGATTGGGGGATCATAATTGTGGTCTATTGATGTAGGGGAAACAGCTCATGCTGTTCAGAGATGGGGCTCTTTTAAAATTTGATAGAAGTTAATTGATTATTTTATTACATTATACACTGAACATCGGGACTTGTTTATTTCAAATGGACAATGATCATGCAAACATACTTCTCCATTCGATGGGTCACAATAAATGTATAAAACAAAGTGGAAAAGTGCACTACAAGCAGGGATGTTTCAAGAGAGGAGGGGACCCGCTTGCAGCCTCACTTGCGGGGCCCCTCCTCCCTGGCAAATTGTAGACTCTGGCATAAAGCCAGTCTACTGTGCATTTGCAGGTCTCTAGAAACATGGTGCCCGCACCTTGATCCTGGGCACATCTTCAGTGCACATACACAAATCACTGGGAAATGGGTGCGGTGTCCATTTTCCAAGTGATTTGTTACCGAACTGCAGGGATGCTGCCACTGGACTCTGGAGGGATAAATATACCATATGGGTGCAGTGTGGGCCCCCCCAGACCTAGGACCCTGCATCCCCTCACACACTGCACCCATTATAGAAACATCTATGACTACAAGGCCTACTCTGGTCAATGGCTAAACACAGCAGTATTTTAGGAGATGAAATAAAACTATTGCGCTCGCCGGTAGTATTTTGGCTGTCGGGATCCTCGCACCTGTATCCTGACTGCCGGGATCCCGACAGACAGGGTATATCATACTGATCCCCTCAAAGACTTGATACATATTCCCCTTTGTGTTTTTCAATAACCTTTTATAAATATTGATAAAGCTAAATATTTATCGTATATTCAACCCTTTATGAGGTCTAAGAACACTGTACGCTGTTTACTTAAGAAGTACCGTAAGGGTACGCAAGTTGTGTAACGATCGCTCAGCCGTAGGCGAGACGCTCAAGCGTCACGTTCGCTCACGGCCCAGAGATCACAGACAAGCACTCCGCTGGCTATGACTAACGTAATGATTCGCTATGGCGTAGCGGACGCTCGAGACCACGAGGAGATCACCAGTGGCGCAGACGCTCACAACGCTATACCTTTATGTCTAAACCTTTTATTAATGAAATACACAGAATACCTTAATGTGAATACAGGGTGTAAGTGCAACCTTGTGTAACCTGACTAACTACAAAGCTGCTTGAGCGTCACCGATGCTCAAGTGAACACTTAAAACTATGAGAAAATACACAGATACTGGTTTAGGGTCCAAAGCCTATTATCTGTATTATAACTATTATACTTGCAAAAAGAATCACAGTACAAATGATACACTACAATATAACAGAGACTTCCTAACCAAATAACTATACAAGAAATACAATACAATGCTATGCTGATCTAATACAATACAATACTAGTCAATGGGAGATACGAGAGAAGGAGAAGAGAGAGAGAGAGAGAGAGAGAGAGAGAGATATATATATATGAGAGAAAATGGCTCACAGAAAGACAATGATTACGGAGAGAAACTTACGCACAAGGGTAAACGATCGCATGCGCCTGGACATCCAGCACCCGATTTTCAGCAATGAGAACCGTTGAAGAGTGAGAGCTGGATGTGGTCGGCCTGCCTATTTATGCCCCACACACAATGCAATCTTACAGTCCCTACAATCCCATTGTCCATTGGACGTCGGAATTCGGCCCTGCATCATAACAAAAGGCCATAGGTTGATTCATACAGGTGGGCTGTGACGATCTCAAACAGCTCAGGTGGGTGGGGAACTAGGTTTCCCGCCGCATACCTGAGTATGAGTAAATAGTAGAAATGGACATAAACTTCTTATGTCCATAACTATTCGCACGAGCGATTAATACGCTCCAAACCAACACCGGAATATTGCTATTTAAATACTCTTCCGATGGGTACCAAACACTACTGCATGACTCCTGTTAGACCCTTCCTACGATACAAAGAGGGATTCCTCAGCTCAGGGACATTCTATATTAACCAAACTTTCAGAATCTATCAAAGGGACCATGATCTACAAACTACATTATTACTGAAAATATGTAACGAATGAGTCGCACGCTACGATTACATAAACTCTACCGTAAATACGCATACCGTGCGCCCGCGGGTGCACGGTATTGCGGGTATGCGCCTTCACGGGAGAGCGTACGCATGCGCAGCGCAGACCAGTGTGCGGTGCAAATATGGCAACGTGCATAGAGATATTTTTCTGACTTTGACAGTCCACCCTTTGGCAGTCAATAATAACTGCCACTTCCTGAAAACATTTCAAAAGGAGAAAAATATATGTCAGGGGTTAATTCATTTCCATGGTTGGGTAAGGGAGGAGAGAGGAGTAGGTGTGAAGAGGGTATGACCTAGTGTGATAGCAGAAGCATGTGTGTATGAGTCCATGTTTGGGGGGTCATGTATCATCGTGCCGTACGTGTTGTAAATCAAGCTTCGAGGTATTGCGAAGTATTCATTTGAATTCCTTCTTATCCCGTGGTACAGGTCTGTGGATGGGCTGTCAAACTTTACCGAGCTCATTTCGGCTTTCAGTTGTAACAAAATGGGGATGCACATTTTAGTTGATGATACATGAATGGGGGAAGTATGTGGTTGCTGATATCTGTGCCTGTATTCCCTATCGACTATGTGTGTCATTACCTGAGGGTTATAGAAATGAAGAAAAGACATAATTACGGTAGATGCGGTGGTATTCTATGTCAGGGAAATGTACATCTGTTGTTGAAGCTTTGTTCGGTATCTGTTGAGAGTCGTCTTCTTTGCGCTGTATTGCTCCTTGGGCATGAGCAAATAGCTTTGTCAGTGCAATCATATTTACAAAAATGTTGGGCTAGCGTGAGTTTAAAAATACTAGGGAAACTGGGGATCCATGGCAAAGTTCATCAAGTGTCCATATCATAGGTTGTCAAAACTTCATCTTTGGTGCTTGTCTGTTGTCTGTATAGTGTCTCGTCAACTTCCTCGTCCAAGGGGGTCTTTGTATCTTGGAGAAAAGCCGAAAAACAGGTGAAAGAAACGGACCGTATAATCGCATTTTCATCACATTCTGGTTTCTATCATTGGGTCATAAATCAAATCCAGGTTAATTACAGTTTCCTCACTCCTCAAGCTCATCACTTTTGTACTTTGTTTGCACCTCATTAAAGCCTGCCCGCATCTAAATATCAATCCAATAGATATAACAACACCTAAGATACATAGGAGGAACTTTCCAACATCCATTATGACTCCTTGAGCCCAGTCTCCTAAACCGGAGAACCAATTTCGCGGGTTCAACCATGACACCCAACCAGTCAGCTCATTACCTACAGCAGCAAGGGTGAGATTGTGTTTTCGACGAAATTCCCACTTCAATTGGAGAATATCGTCCATCTTTTGGTCTATGACCTCTACCGGATCCTCGGTGCTATTGGTGATATACGTGCAACACTTTATGCCGTACTGTGTTGCCAATGTAACACAATATCCGCCTGTTACTGCTGTAAGATAATTAAGAACCATTCTATGCTGAACTAGTTCTGTTTTATAAGCTTGAAGTTCTCTTCCAGTGTATCTGAATGTGTCATCATACATTTCAGTGATATTATCTAACAAATTGGCGAGTGCGGAAATGTATCTATAATTCATCACTCCTCGAGCGGTGCGAGTGAAATCTAACGCTACCAGAACCTGAATCCCGGTGGATTCATGGATAAGATCAGAGGCCGGGTGCTCTAACCTTTCTGACAGTTGTCTTTTAACTCGGTGCTCGTAATGAGTGTGAGTATAAGGAGCTTGGGCACCACGGTGTATGTCCTTCATTTTGTCATGTGTAACAGTCATCACTTCAGGCAATACTTTTCCAATATAACACCATCCTTCAGAGTTTGGGGCAAGCCACTTGTACGCCTTTCTCCCGCATATGAAATATGCATCATCGGGGAGAACATATGGGACGGAGAAAGACATTACCATGTTACACACCTTCCAGGTGAACTCTCCTGACCCTAATTCTTCCATCTGCTTAATGCACGTATCAGTTTGTACGATATGTGCACAGTATCCTGGTGATACTTCTCCAACTCTAGTAATCCTATTTCCTAAGGTATATCGATACCGGAAAGATTTTCCTCTACTGGCTATGTGGCGTACAAGCTCTGTATCTGTAGGCATTCTATCTGCTCTGTGTGAAAAGGTCATGGTAAGGTTGCTCCATGACACTTCCCAATTTCCCAGCTTACGGGGATTGGAGATATTAAAACATAAGAGGGACCTATCCACATGGTATTGGTGGAGCTTCAAACTAGGAGGGCTGGAGATGTTAAACCTCCGGTCCACCGGTCTCCCACCACTTAGCTCAAGTACCTCCCCTAACGTTAAAGGAAATGGCACTAGCCCTGATTTGCTATGACCCTGAGGTACTTGAGAGCATACCCAACAATCTGTTTGGTTTAATACGTTACCCACTAAGGAGTGATAGTCACTCAATGGATGTCGGTCCATATGGATATTAAAACTGGATTGGCATTTCTTTATGCACCCATCCTCAATCAAATTGTCACAAAGCCTACAGATACAGTTTTCTTCAGCTAACAATCCATCACAATTTCTTCTATCGGATCGTTTTCTGATACTCGCCTTTGCTTGTTGGCTTGGTTGATCTTGGAAAACTGCGCCTCCATCATCATAATCGGAACCCATTCCAGAACCTCTCTCGACCTCTATGGTACTCTCGCCGGAACAGACTGCTCTGGTCAACATCATGGTTAACATCAAAATCCGGATCACAGTCTCTTGGGGCAAGTCCATCTTTGAGGAGGAAATAGAGAAGAATGAGAAGGGGGAAAAAGAAATTTTTAAGGGAGAGGGGGATGGGAAGTGGAGAAAACAATAAAAGGGAGAAGGGGGTCAACAACTGCTTTCGGTCTTCAAGGCTCAGGTGCCGCCTCAGTCCTCCTGGAACAGACACTCCAGTGATACAACCTCTACCGTCTGTTCCTTATCACGGGACTTCTCTGGATCAGCAACCTTTTTGCAGTGGGATGAATGGACCCAAGTCTCTCTCTCAGCAACCTTCAATGCTGTGGTGCTAGTCAATAAGACCTGGTATGGTCCTTCCCATCTATCAATAAGACAACCTGAGCGTAGAAAATTTCGTATCATTACATAATCCCCAGGTTCAATGTCATGACAATTACTATCTGGTAAATCAGGAATCACCAACTTCAGATTATCATTTTGATTCCTCAACTGTTTACTCATGTTAATCAAGTACTTTACAGTTACTTCATTGTTACATTTCAAATCATCCTGAGGGTTAATCATGACATGCGGTTGTCGACCAAACAAGATTTCAAAAGGGGACAGATTAAGAGGGGACCTGGGAGTGGTTCTGATACTGTACAATACAATGGGTAAAGCTTCTGGCCATGTCAATCCTGTCTCTGCCATCACTTTACTCAATTTATTTTTAATAGTGCTGTTCACTCTTTCGACCTTCGCACTCGCCTGTGGACGGTACGGAGTGTGCAGCTTGCTATCAATTCCCATCAACTTACACATTCCTTGAAAGACATCACCTGTAAAATGGGTACCCCTATCACTTTCAATGATTCTAGGGATACCATATCTACATACAAATTCCTGCACAATTTTCTTAGCTGTAAACATAGCGGTATTTGTAGCTGCTGGAAATGCTTCGACCCAATTCGAGAAAACATCTATACAAACAAGTACATATTTCAAATTTCGACATGGGGGTAATTGAATGAAGTCAATTTGTATTACCTGGAAAGGGCCGCCGGCAGGTGGGATATGGGATGGTTCTGTAGGTATTGCTTTTCCAATATTCTTTCTCAGACATGTAAGGCATGACATTGCTCTTTTACCCGCATGAGAGGAGAATCCTGGGGCGCACCAGTATGCTCTTACCATTTTGCACATCCCCTCCTTGCCTAGATGAGTCAGCCCGTGAGCTGCTTCAGCCAGACATGGAAGGTATGTCCTGGGGGCCACTGGTTTACCATGTCCATCCGTCCAGAGCCCTGAGGACTCCTGGCCATATCCCTTTGCCTTCCAGACTGCCTTTTCCTGTGTGGAACACAAATTCTGTATCTCACACAACTTCTGTGTGTTGATGGTATTAAATACCATCAGTTGTGTGG
The DNA here is from genome assembly GCF_028390025.1 of Pseudophryne corroboree. Taxonomy (NCBI): domain Eukaryota; kingdom Metazoa; phylum Chordata; class Amphibia; order Anura; family Myobatrachidae; genus Pseudophryne; species Pseudophryne corroboree. Next base: position 565,560,893 of record NC_086445.1, read on the forward strand.
TGTCTGTCTGTATGGGGGTAGCAGCTGCTAACTTAGCAGCTTCGTCTGCTCGGCTGTTACCAAGTGATACCGGGTCTTGGCTATATGTATGTGCTTTACATTTGATAACAGCCACTCTGTCGGGTTCCTGTATCGCTGTTAGAAGCCTTTTTATGTGAGTTGCATGCGCTACCGGTGTACCAGCAGCCGTCATGAAATTTCTGAGACGCCATAGGGCTCCGAAATCATGGACTACCCCGAATGCGTATCTAGAATCGGTGTAGATATTGGCTGACTTACCCTTAGCCAATTCACATGCTCTGGTTAGGGCGACCAGTTCAGCAACCTGGGCTGAGTGAGGTGGGCCTAGCGGTTCCGCTTCTATGGTGTCTTGGTCATCTACGACTGCGTATCCAGTACACAAGTCTCCCGAGTCTGACTGTCTGTGACAACTACCGTCCGTGTAGAACGTGAGTTCTGCATCTTCCAGTGGGTTGTCACTGATGTCAGGCCTTGCGGTAAAATTTTGGGTCAAATATTCCATACAATCATGTGTATCTTCCTTTGTATTGAATCCTCCTTCCCCAGCACTCTCACCTTCCACCCTTTGTGCCTGACCAGGCACACCTGGGAGATATGTTGCAGGATTTAATGCACTGCATCTCCTTATGGTGATGTTTACGGGGGCCATTAGTGCCAATTCCCATCTTGTAAACCTCGCTGATGAGACGTGTCTGGTTTGGGCAGAATTCAATAAGGCTGATACTGCATGTGGCGTATGGATTGTGAGGTTGTGGCCTAGCACGACGTCTTCGCTTTTTGTCACTAGCAATGCTATCGCAGCAACGCTTCGCAAGCATGTGGGGAGGGATCGCGCTACCGTGTCTAGCTGAGCGCTGTAGTATGCAACTGGCCTGCTGGCATCACCGTGTTTTTGGGTTAGTACACCTGCTGCGCAACCAGCACTTTCTGTTCCGTATAGTTCAAAGGGTTTCCCATAGTCTGGCATACCTAGTGCTGGCACCTGCGTTAGGCACTGTTTGAGTCTCTCAAATGCTGTTTCGGATTCGTCTGTATGCGAGATCCTATCAGGTTTGTTTGAGGAGACCATTTCCTGCAAAGGTAACGCCAATATGGAAAACCCTGGGATCCAATTACGGCAATACCCACACATTCCTAAAAACGTCCTGATCTGTTGCTGGGTTTGTGGCAGTGACATGTCTCTAATTGCTTGGATTCTATCAGCGGTCAGGTGTCTCAGTCCTTGTGTTAGACAGTGTCCCAAATATTTTACCTTAGTTTGGCATAATTGCAACTTGTCTTTGGACACCTTGTGTCCGGTGTCTGAAAGATGAAACAGGAGCTGTTTCGTATCCTTCAGGGATGCTTCCAGTGAATCTGAACACAGTAATAAATCGTCCACATACTGTATCAATACTGATCCACTGTCTGGTTGGAAAGACTGTAAACAGTCATGCAAAGCCTGAGAAAATATACTTGGACTATCTATGAAACCTTGGGGTAATCGAGTCCACGTGTATTGGACTCCTCTGTATGTGAATGCAAACAAATATTGGCTGTCAGGGTGCAGAGGTACCGAAAAGAAAGCGGAGCAGAGGTCAATAACAGTGAAAAATTTGGCAGTGGGAGGGATTTGCATTAGGATGACAGCTGGATTTGGCACTATGGGGAACTGACTCTCAACTATTTTGTTAATCCCCCTTAGATCCTGCACTAGCCTGTAACCCCTCCCCCCACTCTTCTTAACAGGGAAGATGGGACTATTGGCAGTGCTGGACGTTCTTACTAGAATGCCCTGTTGTAGCAAGCGCTCTATTACTGGGTAAACTCCTAACTCCACCTCTGGCTTCAGAGGATATTGTGGGATTTTTGGAGCTATCCTACCATCTTTTACTTGTACCACTACTGGAGCTACGTTTGCCATTAATCCAGTGTCCTGTCCGTCTTTTGTCCAAAGTGACTCTGGTATCTGAGATGTCATCTCTTCTATTTGGGATGGATTCCTATTTGTCATAATGGTATGTGACATTAATTTTGATGGGGAGTCTAACATGTCTCGCACTTCCTGAGCGTGTTTCTCAGGTATGTCCAAGAATACACCTTCAGGAGTACAATAAATGACGCACCCCATTTTACACAGTAAGTCTCTTCCCAGGAGATTGGTTGGTGCCGATGCAGCCAGCAAAAAGGAATGCTTGGTATGCAAAGGCCCTATTGTAATCTCGGCTGGTTTGCTAACAGGGTAGTGCTGGACTACTCCTGTTACTCCCATGGCTGGAATTGTCCTACCAGTGGTTCTCATGCCCACTGTCGAATTTATCACTGACTTGGCCGCCCCTGTGTCTACAAGAAAGTTTAAAGTTTTACCAGCTACATTAATTGCGACCTCGGGTTCACTTTCAAGGTTGGCAATCAATTTCACCGGCTGCAGATTACAGGTATGGCCACACCCCTATTGGGTATGGTGACCTCCCTGAATCCCGCTGGCAGCAACTATTTGTGAGGGAGATAGTTGGGAACTACCAGAGGCATGCCAGTCTCTGTTTGGGGGATATCTTTTTGTTTCCCCTGTATGTGGCTCATAACTCCGTTTCTGCGGACCTTGCTCCCAATGTCGTGTGTCGTGTCGTTGTCTAGGGGTTTGGTATGAGTTTCGTGGATTCTTTACTCTACAATCTCGTGCCATGTGTCCCTGTTTGTGACAAGAATAACAAGTAACCATACTTGACTTACCCACAGGATTTGGTGATACAAACAAAGGCTGCCTTGTGGTCAGAGCCTGTATACTTACTGACATTAATTTGTCACCTTGTTGTTCCCTGTGTCTGGTGATGTTTCTGTCGTGATCAATAGCAGCCTCTCTCAAAGTAGCCACAGACAGACCTCGCCAACATGGTTGCGTGGTCTGTACCCTAGTCTTCAATGACTCTTTTAAACCATCCATCAGTACCGATACTGCTACTTCCCGATGGTTTGTGTCTGTTTTAATGTCCTCTATACCTGTGTATTTTGCCATTTCTAATAATGCTCTGTGAAAATACTCTGCAGCTGTCTCTGACTCCTTCTGTTTAATGGAGAATATCTTATTCCATTTAGCTACTGCTGGGAAATACTCTTTTAGCTGCAAGTTTATTCTTTTCACATTATCTTGGTTGTACACATCTGTAAGAGGTACATCATGATCTAGTCCGCAATCAGCCAAAAATTGAGTTGCGTCGACATTTGAGGGTAAACATGCTCTCAGCAATATCTGCCAGTCTTTATTGTTGGGCTCTACAGTGTTACCTAAGTCTCTGATGTATTTTTGACTGGCAACTAAGTCTTTTCTAGGGTCGGGAAATTCAGACACTATGGTCCTTAATTCCATTCGGGAAAATGGAGTGTACATGGCGATGTTCCTAATGGGAGTGGCTCCTGATGCGTCTGTTTTCCCATTTGGTACTGCTATTACTCTAACAGGTGTGATTCTAACAACCTCATTCTGTGTAGATTCTACAGGCTGTGGTGAAATAGTTTCAGCATAATGCATGGTGCCGTACTTACCAGTTGATACGACCTCACCTATCCCTCCGCTAGGGACCTTTACTAATCTCGTGGGTGGAGCTGTGCCTACTGTGGTCTCTGCTATGGTGGCTGCTAGAGAGAGCGCTGAAATCGTTGCCGATTCGTCCTCTTGATCACACTCCTGAGGAAAGTTCAAAACAGGGTACAACTTGCACGGGTCAATACTTGCATGGGTTAATGAGTTAACATTATCATTAACATTTACACAGTTACTAAGTGATTTTGTGTTACACCTTAGTGCGTCTTTCTCCGTAATCAACTTCTCTCCTGATATATATGGTGGCGGCGGGGCCGTGGCAATTAATTTTTTGTTAGTGCCAGATCCCGCCGCCTGAGCCAAACCTCTCTGTATCTCACCTTCCTGTTGCCACAACTGTAAATAATCATAATGCTGAATTCGTCTCTTTGTTGATTTTATGAGACATATCCTCCTCCTTAAATTTTGTAACACTTCTGAGCTGAAGCTCCCTATTCTTGGGAATTTCTCCCCGTCATGCACAGTCATTCTCTCCCATTCATCACATAAAGTTTCTGTGTGACTTCCATATTTCTCACACATGATATACCTGGCCGACCCAATTGGCCGGACCACTGAATCAACCCGAACCGAGGTTGATCGCCCCCTACCTGAACAAGTGGCCCCCATAGTTCGAAAGTGTTGCTTTATTTAGCCAACCCTTTACGAAAAACCAAATGCCAATAATAGGCTGACGGTGGCGGTTTACCGAGTACCCCACTCACTCGCCCACGCCGACCTATACGACCTGATCACACCGATATGGTGCTGGCGTACTCGACCTAGGGCCCCTATGGAACCTTCGGTTTACTGGAACATATGAGGGTTACCCGCAGGACACTTACTCTTTCCAGTAAAGGTGGGGTTGTTAGATAGTTCCTGAGTGACCAGCGAACTTCCCTTAAAATAAAAAAAATTACACAAATCACGTCAGAATGTACAAATAGCGTTTGTGACCACTTTACTCTAATGGTATTAGGTCAGATTACTAACTACTGCACACACTTACGTGCGGTCCAGTCGTTCAGTACACAAACAACTAAGCTTATGTACGGAAAGACCAATGGAATCGAAACTTACGACTGCGAATTCCTTCAGCCAGAGCTTATATGGCCTATATGGGTGTTGCACCAACCCTTTTCGGTGTTGTGCCTGTGAACTGTATAGCGGACTTCCTTGTCGGCTGTACCTGGACCTCCTGGTCTGTTATGACCTCCTGGTCTTGTTACAGTATGACCTCCTGGTCTTGTTACAGTATGACCTCCTGGTCTGCTATACTCTAATGCTCAAAATTGTATTTAACCAGAGATGCCTCCCTAGCCACCATGCACGTCACTTACACGCATGTACCTCACGAGTACTCGACTTTTCTTGTGGTTCAACCTTTAAAATTGTAAAAACACTCACTCATCACATGTACACTTTTGTTTCTATTTCTATTTCTGCGCAGAAAATTTTCTTCAGCCCAGCTGTGTTACCAATTAGGAGCAGGATCTGTTAATTTAAATTTTTGGATTTCCAAAAATAGACTTGCATTATTTACCGCCTGTTGCGCTATTTACCGCTGTGCATTACTTATCACGTTGCGTTAAAAATCAACTTATCGTGACTTGAGCTACGTGGGCGTAACCGGACGCTACGTTGCGTAATGAACGCTGCGTGCGTCGGCCTTTGGATTGCGTACACTAGTCTTTGTTAGAGACACGTGTACGCAAAACAAAGATCCACCGTAACACAATATACTTTTATCAATGTAAACGATCCCTGATCATCTACCGCGTACCCCACTGGCTTTGCCTTATCTCCCAGGCAAACCTGTGTGTTTGTCTACACTTTTAACTATTACCTCTATCCTTAAACTATGAAATAACAGCAAGTCTCTTTTAGCACTTTTCTATCAACTATAAAAACTGGCAGACAGGATGGTGATATACGACAAATGAAATACACAGATGGAAAAGAAGTGCAGATATATATGTATGCGTGCGTATATACGCAAGACAGAAGAAAAATAAACAGTTTTAAAAGACACAAGCGTTTTGTTCTTACCTCCGGTTCCCGGATTCCTTCAGCACTCGTTATCTAAGCGAAGCAGACGCTTATCCCGCCAGCACTACGAGACAACTTCCCGCCCTTTGCTGAGGGATAATGTCTGCTGATCTACCTAGTGCAGATATGTGAAGGACAGGACGAGCCGCCAATTGATAAAGCTAAATATTTATCGTATATTCAACCCTTTATGAGGTCTAAGAACACTGTACGCTGTTTACTTAAGAAGTACCGTAAGGGTACGCAAGTTGCGTAACGATCGCTCAGCCGTAGGCGAGACGCTCAAGCGTCACGTTCGCTCACGGCCCAGAGATCACAGACAAGCACTCCGCTGGCTATGACTAACGTAATGATTCGCTATGGCGTAGCGGACGCTCGAGACCACGAGGAGATCACCAGCGGCGCAGACGCTCACAACGCTATACCTTTATGTCTAAACCTTTTATTAATGAAATACACAGAATACCTTAATGTGAATACAGGGTGTAAGTGCAACCTTGTGTAACCTGACTAACTACAAAGCTGCTTGAGCGTCACCGACGCTCAAGTGAACACTTAAAACTATGAGAAAATACACAGATACTGGTTTAGGATCCAAAGCCTATTATCTGTATTATAACTATTATACTTGCAAAAAGAATCACAGTACAAATGATACACTACAATATAACAGAGACTTCCTAACCAAATAACTATACAAGAAATACAATACAATGCTATGCTGATCTAATACAATACAATACTAGTCAATGGGAGATACGAGAGAAGGAGAAGAGAGAGAGAGAGAGAGAGAGATATATATATATATATGAGAGAAAATGGCTCACAGAAAGACAATGATTACGGAGAGAAACTTACGCACAAGGGTAAACGATCGCATGCGCCTGGACATCCAGCACCCGATTTTCAGCAATGAGAACCGTTGAAGAGTGAGAGCTGGATGTGGTCGGCCTGCCTATTTATGCCCCTCACACAATGCAATCTTACAGTCCCTACAATCCCATTGTCCATTGGACGTCGGAATTCGGCCCTGCATCATAACAAAAGGTCATAGGTTGATTCATACAGGTGGGCTGTGACGATCTCAAACAGCTCAGGTGGGTGGGGAACTAGGTTTCCCGCCGCATACCTGAGTATGAGTAAATAGTAGAAATGGACATAAACTTCTTATGTCCATAACTATTCGCACGAGCGATTAATACGCTCCAAACCAACACCGGAATATTGCTATTTAAATACTCTTCCGATGGGTACCAAACACTACTGCATGACTCCTGTTAGACCCTTCCTACGATACAAAGAGGGATTCCTCAGCTCAGGGACATTCTATATTAACCAAACTTTCAGAATCTATCAAAGGGACCATGATCTACAAACTACATTATTACTGAAAATATGTAACGAATGAGTCGCACGCTACGATTACATAAACTCTACCGTAAATACGCATACCGTGCGCCCGCGGGTGCACGCTATTGCGGGTATGCGCCTTCACGGGAGAGCGTACGCATGCGCAGCGCAGACCAGTGTGCGGTGCAAATATGGCAACGTGCATAGAGATATTTTTCTGACTTTGACAATATATAATTAATACACAGAATAGATCAAAGTGTGTCACTGCTCTTGTTAAAAAAAACAAATGATATTGGCATATAAAAAAACACGTAAATAAATAAATATAATAAAATATGAAACATTTAATGACTGACAATACTGTAAATATATATATGTACATGTAGTGTATGCAATATAAATAAGAAGTTAAACCATATTCAAATTTATATAAATACATAAAAACAATAAATAACGTTGCTCTTAGAAGCACTGTGTGAAAATAAAATGGAACAGAGTAACAGTGTAACAGTCAAAAGACTACATTGTTACTCTGTTCCTGTATATTGGAAGTGCTGCCCACCAAGTCCAAAATAGTGCTATTTGGGTCCTAAAAAAGCACATGTAGGCAGTGGCATGACTTCATACTAGTTGCCTTGGGGCAAGAAAAATGTTGGTGCCCCTTTCCTCAGTCCCCTGATAAAAATTCTATTTACCGCCACCTGCAGCACCTTAATCCCCAATGAAGTTGAGCTGTTCTGCTACTTCTAATTATGGTAACCTGAGTGCTACCCTTAAAGTAATGGTAAGACTAGGAGTTTTATTTTGGTATTGTGTAGCACAGCATGTACCTCTGGTATAGTAAACAAGTGGAGACCGAAGTGGATTATAAATCACCAAAGTTATTTATTGAAAAAAAAATAGTTGCACTATGAATAGTTAAATATGTTGCAAATCAATGTAATAAGCCAATAAATGTAGTAATGATAATGAGTGCTGGAATATTAACTGATTCCACAATTCCAAATGTAACAGCAGTAGGTACTGCGTAGGGTGTGATACGCATGCCAGGCATTCAGGGTCCTGGTGGTCAAAAGACCGACAGTGGCATCCTATTGGGTATACTTACCTTCAGGGCTGTTTCTAGCCAATTTGGCTTCCAGTGCGAGATTTAAAAATGCCCCACCCCCATCGACATAAAAAAATGCCCCTCCCCCTTATTTATAAGAAATGCAAATTTGCACGCGCCTCTGGCATGCGCACTCCTGATCAGGGGGCGTGTCCTCATTAAAATGGGTGTGGTCTCACTATAATGGGCGTGATATGCCTGAAAAGACTACCTTACACACCAGTTTTTGACCCTGCACCAACAGACCTCGGCCACCACAGGGGAAAAAAAATTCCACCATATTAAGCCCCATACAGTAATGCCCCTTGCACCATATTATGCTCCCTGCACCATATTGTGCCATACGCCGAAATGTGCGTGATAAATTATGCCCCACAGTAAAGCTTCTAATTACTTTAAAATTACCTGCTCGTTTCTAGGGGTATCATGTACTGAGTGTCATGCTTGTTGCCAGGGGTTTCAAGTGCTGGGTGTCATGCTGTGTCCTCCTGCCAGTGCACGGGGAAAAGCTGCACCTGCTGGGGCTGCTGTTGCTGCCAGCAAGGATGCCAGGGATGTAACATTAATTAGCCAGCCGGGACCTACGCGCGGGATGTGCTCCAGGATCCCCCTCCTCCCTAGTACTCTGCTCGGGGGCGGAGTTTCACGGAATGATGTGGTAGCGTCGTGAAATCACAACGCAACCGTGTCAGTCCGCAAAACTCCTCCCCCCGAGCAGAGTATTCAGGAAGCGTTGGGAGGAGGGGGAAGCCCGGAGCAGTAACGGGACAAAGCACCGCAAGAAACGGCACTGCTTACCCCCTTCCCCACCATCCTAACCTTCCGTTCCCGCAGCCTAACCCTCCCCCTCCCCGGTGGTTCCTAAACCTAACCTCTCCTCCTCCACGGCCTAACCTAACAGTCCCCGGCAAACTTAGGATTGTGATGCTGGCTGTCGGGATTCCGGCATTGGCATTCGATTCATGATGGTGTTCCGGCACTGGTCTTCTGTCTGCGTATTGGGATTTATGTGCCAGCATTTCAACTGCTGGCATCCCAACCGCCGGCATCCTGAACATATACCACTGGGTATACATAAAATTTTGGCAGCAGTCTTTTACAAGGTTGTGCTGCATATATGGGAGTTGGTGTCTTAGGATAAATATGCCCAGGAATGGCCAGTTAATGTTGGCACAGTGCCAATAATGAAAAACTGTGCTGGTTGGACAGCAAGTGTGTAGTTATGGTATCATAGCGGCTATAAACAAGGTAGTCCCCTGAGCAGTAAAGGTGCAAACTGATTACTGGGCAGTAATGGAAAAGGGGACAGACAGACATGCTGCGTGCGTCGGCCTTTGGATTGCGTACGCTAGTCTTTGTTAGAGACACGTGTACGCAAAACAAAGATCCACCGTAACACAATATACTTTTATCAATGTAAACGATCCCTGATCATCTACCGCGTACCCCACTGGCTTTGCCTTATCTCCCAGGCAAACCTGTGTGTTTGTCTACACTTTTAACTATTACCTCTATCCTTAAACTATGAAATAACAGCAAGTCTCTTTTAGCACTTTTCTATCAACTATAAAAACTGGCAGACAGGATGGTGATATACGACAAATGAAATACACAGATGGAAAAGAAGTGCAGATATATATGTATGCGTGCGTATATACGCAAGACAGAAGAAAAATAAACAGTTTTAAAAGACACAAGCGTTTTGTTCTTACCTCCGGTTCCCGGATTCCTTCAGCACTCGTTATCTAAGCGAAGCAGACGCTTATCCCGCCAGCACTACGAGACAACCTCCCGCCCTTTGCTGAGGGATAATGTCTGCTGATCTACCTAGTGCAGATATGTGAAGGACAGGACGAGCCGCCAATTGATAAAGCTAAATATTTATCGTATATTCAACCCTTTATGAGGTCTAAGAACACTGTACGCTGTTTACTTAAGAAGTACCGTAAGGGTACGCAAGTTGCGTAACGATCGCTCAGCCGTAGGCGAGACGCTCAAGCGTCACGTTCGCTCACGGCCCAGAGATCACAGACAAGCACTCCGCTGGCTATGACTAACGTAATGATTCGCTATGGCGTGGCGGACGCTCGAGACCACGAGGAGATCACCAGCGGCGCAGACGCTCACAACGCTATACCTTTATGTCTAAACCTTTTATTAATGAAATACACAGAATACCTTAATGTGAATACAGGGTGTAAGTGCAACCTTGTGTAACCTGACTAACTACAAAGCTGCTTGAGCGTCACCGACGCTCAAGTGAACACTTAAAACTATGAGAAAATACACAGATACTGGTTTAGGGTCCAAAGCCTATTATCTGTATTATAACTATTATACTTGCAAAAAGAATCACAGTACAAATGATACACTACAATATAACAGAGACTTCCTAACCAAATAACTATACAAGAAATACAATACAATGCTATGCTGATCTAATACAATACAATACTAGTCAATGGGAGATACGAGAGAAGGAGAAGAGAGAGAGAGAGAGAGAGAGAGAGAGAGAGAGATATATATGAGAGAAAATGGCTCACAGAAAGACAATGATTACGGAGAGAAACTTACGCACAAGGGTAAACGATCGCATGCGCCTGGACATCCAGCACCCGATTTTCAGCAATGAGAACCGTTGAAGAGTGAGAGCTGGATGTGGTCGGCCTGCCTATTTATGCCCCACACACAATGCAATCTTACAGTCCCTACAATCCCATTGTCCATTGGACGTCGGAATTCGGCCCTGCATCATAACAAAAGGTCATAGGTTGATTCATACAGGTGGGCTGTGACGATCTCAAACAGCTCAGGTGGGTGGGGAACTAGGTTTCCCGCCGCATACCTGAGTATGAGTAAATAGTAGAAATGGACATAAACTTCTTATGTCCATAACTATTCGCACGAGCGATTAATACGCTCCAAACCAACACCGGAATATTGCTATTTAAATACTCTTCCGATGGGTACCAAACACTACTGCATGACTCCTGTTAGACCCTTCCTACGATACAAAGAGGGATTCCTCAGCTCAGGGACATTCTATATTAACCAAACTTTCAGAATCTATCAAAGGGACCATGATCTACAAACTACATTATTACTGAAAATATGTAACGAATGAGTCGCACGCTACGATTACATAAACTCTACCGTAAATACGCATACCGTGCGCCCGCGGGTGCACGCTATTGCGGGTATGCGCCTTCACGGGAGAGCGTACGCATGCGCAGCGCAGACCAGTGTGCGGTGCAAATATGGCAACGTGCATAGAGATATTTTTCTGACTTTGACAATATATAATTAATACACAGAATAGATCAAAGTGTGTCACTGCTCTTGTTAAAAAAAACAAATGATATTGGCATATAAAAAAACACATAAATAAATAAATATAATAAAATATGAAACATTTAATGACTGACAATACTGTAAATATATATATGTACATGTAGTGTATGCAATATAAATAAGAAGTTAAACCATATTCAAATTTATATAAATACATAAAAACAATAAATAACGTTGCTCTTAGAAGCACTGTGTGAAAATAAAATGGAACAGAGTAACAGTGTAACAGTCAAAAGACTACATTGTTACTCTGTTCCTGTATATTGGAAGTGCTGTCCACCAAGTCCAAAATAGTGCTATTTGGGTCCTAAAAAAGCACATGTAGGCAGTGGCATGACTTCATACTAGTTGCCTTGGGGCAAGAAAAATGTTGGTGCCCCTTTCCTCCGTCCCCTGATAAAAATTCTATTTACCGCCACCTGCAGCACCTTAATCCCCAATGAAGTTGAGCTGTTCTGCTACTTCTAATTATGGTAACCTGAGTGCTACCCTTAAAGTAATGGTAAGACTAGGAGTTTTATTGTGGTATTGTGTAGCACAGCATGTACCTCTGGTATAGTAAACAAGTGGAGACCGAAGTGGATTATAAATCACCAAAGTTATTTATTGAAAAAAAAATAGTTGCACTATGAATAGTTAAATATGTTGCAAATCAATGTAATAAGCCAATAAATGTAGTAATGATAATGAGTGCTGGAATATTAACTGATTCCACAATTCCAAATGTAACAGCAGTAGGTACTGCGTAGGGTGTGATACGCATGCCAGGCATTCAGGGTCCTGGTGGTCAAAAGACCGACAGTGGCATCCTATTGGGTATACTTACCTTCAGGGCTGTTTCTAGCCAATTTGGCTTCCAGTGCGAGATTTAAAAATGCCCCACCCCCATCGACATAAAAAAATGCCCCTCCCCCTTATTTATAAGAAATGCAAATTTGCACGTGCCTCTGGCATGCGCACTCCTGATCAGGGGGCGTGTCCTCATTAAAATGGGTGTGGTCTCACTATAATGGGCGTGATATGCCTGAAAAGACTACCTTACACACCAGTTTTTGACCCTGCACCAACAGACCTCGGCCACCACAGGGGAAAAAAAATTCCACCATATTAAGCCCCATACAGTAATGCCCCTTGCACCATATTATGCTCCCTGCACCATATTGTGCCATACGCCGAAATGTGCGTGATAAATTATGCCCCACAGTAAAGCTTCTAATTACTTTAAAATTACCTGCTCGTTTCTAGGGGTATCATGTACTGAGTGTCATGCTTGTTGCCAGGGGTTTCAAGTGCTAGGTGTCATGCTGTGTCCTCCTGCCAGTGCACGGGGAAAAGCTGCACCTGCTGGGGCTGCTGTTGCTGCCAGCAAGGATGCCAGGGATGTAACATTAATTAGCCAGCCGGGACCTACGCGCGGGATGTGCTCCAGGATCCCCCTCCTCCCTAGTACTCTGCTCGGGGGCGGAGTTTCACGGAATGATGTGGTAGCGTCGTGAAATCACAACGCAACCGTGTCAGTCCGCAAAACTCCTCCCCCCGAGCAGAGTATTCAGGAAGCGTTGGGAGGAGGGGGAAGCCCGGAGCAGTAACGGGACAAAGCACCGCAAGAAACGGCACTGCTTACCCCCTTCCCCACCATCCTAACCTTCCGTTCCCGCAGCCTAACCCTCCCCCTCCCCGGTGGTTCCTAAACCTAACCTCTCCTCCTCCACGGCCTAACCTAACAGTCCCCGGCAAACTTAGGATTGTGATGCTGGCTGTCGGGATTCCGGCATTGGCATTCGATTCATGATGGTGTTCCGGCACTGGTCTTCTGTCTGCGTATTGGGATTTATGTGCCAGCATTTCAACTGCTGGCATCCCAACCGCCGGCATCCTGAACATATACCACTGGGTATACATAAAATTTTGGCAGCAGTCTTTTACAAGGTTGTGCTGCATATATGGGAGTTGGTGTCTTAGGATAAATATGCCCAGGAATGGCCAGTTAATGTTGGCACAGTGCCAATAATGAAAAACTGTGCTGGTTGGACAGCAAGTGTGTAGTTATGGTATCATAGCGGCTATAAACAAGGTAGTCCCCTGAGCAGTAAAGGTGCAAACTGATTACTGGGCAGTAATGGAAAAGGGGACAGACAGACATGCAACAGTACAAGGGAAAGGGGTGGGGGAGGTGCACTGACAAAATATGGATGGTGGGCTTGCAGGCAATTGCTGAATGAGATCTGATGCAGAAATGAGGACTTAATTCAGCAGTCCTGATGCAATGGTGGAGTAGTGGAAAGTAAGTGGTTAAAAACTAGAGATGAGCGGGTCCAGTTTTCTGAGAACCAGACCCACCCAAATTTTCCATTCCGAACCGGAATCCAGGTCCAGTTTGGGACTTCCCACCTTACTTGGATCTCAAAGCGAGGCCGAACGTCATCTTCCTGCTTTTGGATTTTCGTAGGTTTTGGATTCTACAAAGGTCCCCGCCATCTTCACTCTAGCTGTGGAGAGTATACTGGATGGATGTGTCAATCTCAGTACTTTGTTGTCTGGTGTGGTGTGGGTGCTTGGCCTACTGTATCAGTCCAGGGGTTCTCTGTCTGCTGTATTAGTCCAGGGGTGCCCTGTCTGCTGTATTAGTCCAGGGGTGCTCTGTCTGCTGTATTAGTCCAGGGATGCTCTGCCTGCTGTATTAGTCCAGGGATGCTCTGCCTGCTGTATCTGAAAAAGGGCTGCTCTGTCTGCTGTATCTTAAAGGGGTGCTCTGCTGTGTCAGTCCAGGTGGGATGCTCTGTCTGCTGTAGCCGCCAGGGGTGCTCTGCTATATCAGTCCAGGAGGAGTGCTCTGTCTGCTGTATTTGAAAGGGGTGCTAAGTCTACTGTATTAGTCCAGGCGGGTGCCCTGTCTGCTGTATCAGTCCAATGATGCCCTGTCTGCTGTATCAGTCCAGTGGTGCTAAGACTGCAGTATTAGTCCAGGGGTGCCCTGTCTGCTGTATCAGTCCAGGGGGCTAAGTCTGCTGTATCAGTCCAGGGGTGCCTTCCTGCTGTATCCAAAAAGGGGTGCTCTGTATGCTGTATCTTAAAGTAGTGCTCTGCTCTAACAGTCCAGGTGGGGTTCTCTGTCTGCTGTATTTGAAAGGGGTGCTCTGCTGTATCAGTCAAGGCGGGGTGCTCTGTCTGCTGTATCAGTCCTGGGGTGCTCTGTCTGCTGTATCTGAAAAAGGGGTGCTCTGTCTGCTGTACCTGGAAGGGGTGATCTGTCCATCCATCCAGGGGCTCCGCCCCACTGTAAAATTTAAATAAACAAAGCTAAAAACAAAAAGCCTAACATTATAATTAAAAACTTTTTTTGTTTGTTTGTGCTGTACAATGTACTATACAATTTTTATTTAACTATCTTAAGTACTGTGACACTGCTGGTCAGAATACAGTATATTATTTCCTACTCATACACGTATTGTGCAATGAGTTGGTATATATTTCTGACTTATTTGTGCTACACTGTACCTGCTGGTGTGGGATATAAAAAATAATACATATTTTTGATTAGTTTGTGTGACACTGTAACCGCAGTGTGTGATATAAAAATAATACATATTTCTGATTCATTTGTGTGACACTTTAACCGCAGTTCATGATATCAAAAATAATATATATATATATATATATATATATATTGATTTAAATTAATATTTTGTGCTGTGTCATCCCAGTATATATTTAGGGACTGCAGCTGCTTCGCCCATCTAGGAGTGTTCTGTCAGTCCATCCAAAATCAAAGACTTTTTAAAAAATATTTTGTACTGTATCTAGGCGTGCTCCGTCCATTTCAGGCTGCTGTGTCTGTAGCTCATATTCTTATGTTATAACTTTGTGTCCTATTTTCATATTTCTTCTTATCAAAACACTGTGATTCATTCAAATTAATACTATTAATAATAATTATAAATTATCTAATTTAAATTACATTAATTTAACCAAACTCTCCACACTTGAATAGTAAACCTCCGGCAGGTCGAACATATCTTTGAGGAACAGAATAACTTGATACTAAATTGAAAATATTTTTTAATGGATGATTAATGAACCTTCTCCATGTCAAAGATATCTTTGAGGAACAGAATAACTTGATCCTAATTGTAAAATAATTTTAACAGATAATTACAGCATTTAAAAATATATTGTTAACTGCCACGTGTTTGCTGCCCATTGCTGTTGCTTAGCTTAATCATCCAGCTACCTAGGTGACACTTTTGGCCTAAATTGGATAAAAACAATATTGTGAGATGTGAGGTGTTTAGAATAGACTGGAAATGAGTGGAAATTAATGTTATTGAGGTTATTGATACAAAAACACTGCCAAATTCTATTATTTTAGTTATTTATGTGATTAAAAAAAAATCCAGATCCAAAACCCACAAGGGTGGTTTTGGCAAAACCAATACAGATCTAAAACATAAAGGAGAGCCAGATCCAAAACCAAAACTCAAAACCTGAAAAATGGCCAGCGCAAACCCCTATTAGGAACTCAGGCTGCCTTTAGTGGTGTATGCAGCAGTGAAAATGGATGGCAATTACTGATCAGCAGAATGGTCATTCTCCTGCCACTGGGTGTGCAGTTTTGTCCATTGCACTGCACTTGAACTTCAGGGGGGGAGGGAGCGTGGGGTGCAGGAGCTGGAACACCAAGTCAAGAACACCAATCTGCTCTTAAAACAAAATTACAACATGGCACTGCCAATGATAAGCTGCAGAGAAGCAAACTGATAGTCACCAAACTCTATCAACCAATGTAGACATACAAACAAAAAGTTTATGTCTCACTTTGCACTTTCAAATGTCCTCACAATCTTCATAATTAATGGATTCAATTCTCAATGGGTCGTGATGACATGGAAACAATATAACAAAAACAACAATGTGTAAAACTGTTTATATGTCCAACACTCAAATTCCAAATGTGTAGGAAGCAGAAAGGTGATGAGTCCTCTCCCCAGCATACACCATAGAGATCTCTTAATAGATATTCCACACCCGAGGTATATGAAAGGTATCAAATCAGTGGTCACATTTATGATTACATGGATATTGCAGGAACATGCACATAAAGGTTTCTTTCAAGGTCTCTTTTATGACTGAAGACATCCGATTAACTCCACCATAGGTCTCAAAACAAAATACAAATCTTTTTGATTTTCAGCACAGCAGGAAGCTGCTGGACTGGACAGAGGCTGTCAGCATTTACAAGAGTGTTTTAAATTCTAGCACTTTACTTGACAAAGATGCTGCAGTGCGTCGAAATGCATTGTATTAGAATGTAGACACCATCCATTCCCCACCAACATTGTGTTATCTAACCTGGGTACCATCATTCACAGGGTAGGGTAGGGATGGTTCCTCTTTTATTTTTATTTTCTCAATAAAATTATTGTTCTTTTATGGAAACTAAAAATATGTTTCCTTGTATTTTGTTTTGAGACCTATGGTGGTGTTAATCGGATGTCTTCAGTCATAAAAGGGACCTTGAAAGAAACCTTTATGTGCAAGTTCCTGCAATATCCATGTAAGCATACATGTGAGCACTGATTTGATACCTTTCATACACCTCGAGTGTGGAATATCTATTGAGCGATTTATATGGTGTACGCTGGGGAGAGGACTCATCACCTTTCTGCTTCCTACACATTTGGATTTCGAGTGTTGGACTCATAAACAGTTTTACACATTGTTGCTTTTGTTCTATTGTTTCCATGTGATCACAACCCATTGAGGATTGAATCCATTAATTATGAAGATTGTGAGGACATTTGAAAGCGCAAAGTGAGATGTACAGTAAACTTTTTGTTTGTATGACCAATCTGCTCTTGTTACCCCACATTAGTGCACAGGTCTGGAATCCGGAACAGGAGTGCAACTGATGATGATCGGCACACGGATCCTCTATCAGAGCAGCAAGTGCATGGAGCAAAGGACAGTGAAGTAGACTTGCCTCCTTCAGGTCTGGAGCACGGAGGCGACCAACTTCATTGTCTCCTGTAGTTCCGCCCCTGTGTGTATGAAAATGATGATTTCAACATTTAGTACACTAGGAAGTTCTGTTTACCAGTGGAATATCCAGCAAAAATGGAGGTGGTCCCTTAGTAAGACTCCATGTGGAGTTAGTGCTGCTTATCTGGGAATGTGTTCCAGTGCAAGTTCACTTTTAATAACCAGCATGGGTACTGCTGTTATAGACTGCGCAGATAACAATACACTAATGTTACGGCCTTATGCACAGAAGGAGGTTTAGCAAGTGGTAGGCAGTGACAGGTGGTAGCCCTCTAATGCTTTTTTTACTCTTACAGAGACTTTATCAAAGAGTAGTGTCACTGAAATATCCTGTCCTTAAATACCCCATCTGATAACTTGTGCTTATTATTTTACTAGCTTGCACCTGTTCGTACAGGTGTTTTAATAAGTAACGATCATGGTGTTTTTATAAAACATGCAAACCCACATTACATCATTATGCATTTCCCTAGGCAAAGTCAACATATGTTCCGAATGGATATAACAATAAAAATAAAAATGTACTTATTTATTTATTAAAAGTTTCTTGTATAGCGCTATATATTCCACTGTGCTTTACAATTTATAAATGTGTCCCGATTGACCAACAAAAAATTCATGTTACACTGTGTACACACACACACACACACACACACACACACACACACACACACCTTAATACATTTATAAATGTAAAATTTTACATATATCTACAATCAAACCCTATGTGCACGGTATGCTGGATGGATACCTAACCCACTACTCTATGGGGGTAATTCAGAGTTGATCGTAGATGTGCAAAATTTAGCACATCTACAATAATTTACTCTGACATGCGGGGGGATGGCCAGCACGGGGCTAGTCCGCCCCACATGTCAGCACTGGGGCGCATGCGCAGTTCAGGCCTGATCGCCCGCTGTGCGAAAACGCACAGCAGTGATCAAGTCTAAATTAGCCCCTATATGAGCTTTCTATACTGCATGCCAATATCATTTGTTTGTTAACTAGAGCATTGCCACACTTTAAGCTACTATTGAAAGTTTATGGTGAATGTCACATAAGGCTGCTGCAGCTAATGTAGTTTGGAGATATAGACATATTAACTATTTGTACTAAGCACTCTATATTAGTGCTTGGATTAGTGTGGTATTTACAGTATTTTATATTAGCACCTGAATAAGAATAGTGTGATTACAGTACATCATTAATACACAAAAAACATGTTCCGTCACCGGTCAACAACAGTGCATGTTGTTCCAAGTACATTCCTTTAAAATAACCTTTTATATATATAAAACATACTTGTTACAAAATGTCCCTACCTGCAGAATGTACTTTTGCTTGTGCTACAGTTTTGCTCTAAAAGCACACACACATTTTTACATTCATCCTCAGCTTTTTAAGCCAAAAGGGCGAGCACAGCATTTTGGGTCAGTCTAGAGTTATTTTTTACTCAGCTGTTTTCTTATAAATGGAGCCTTTAGGATTTCAGCATGCACCATCTGCTCTCACAACACTGGGATTTCCAAGCACACTGTTTAACTTATTTATTTTCATTAGCATAAATAACGTGTCTTCGTTCTGCAACATTCCACCTAGAACAAAGAAGGCCAACTGCCTTGGAATAGAATACATTAGAGAGTCTTCTAATTCAATTACACTTTTTTTTGTGTGTTATCAAAAGTGTACAAAAGCCTGGGTGTAAATTGAATGAACTATAAACATTTACCTGTTTTTATTTTTTTCTCCCCATTATTAATCCTCCATTTATGGAATTTTTAAAAGCTTTTCTTTTTTTAAATGTGAGCAAAAAAAAGTTGAACATGGTAATTATTTGTACATTTAATTAAAATGTTATCATTAAATATTAATCCTTTGATATTACACTATGAATCATAAATTGCTAACATTGTTAATCCCAGCAACATGTTAAAAAATCTTTATAAATATATATTTTTAATACTTTTGATGTTATTTCACTTTTAGATTAACTCTTACTAAGTAAAGTTAATTAAATTGTGAGATATAACTGTCTTCTTTCTTAAAATGCATTCAATTAAGCTAAGTATTGTACTGTGAGCAACTGATAAAAGGAAAAAAATTGAATTAATTATTCTCAGAAACCCTTTGTTGACTAACTGTTGCAAGCTTTTCTGACTACTTGGGAACTTTTTTAGTCTTTAAAACTTGCAGTTGAAGTTGATTATTAGGGCAGTATTCAATTATTTTCACCCTCTTTCACTCTCTGTTTTTTCGCCCTCAGGGTCATGGTATCATCATTTCAGCTCGCTACCCCCAGGGTAGCGAGGCACCCAACCCTTTACACAGCTAAACCTGATTATTATGGGCGTGATATTCGCGATAACGGGGATCATTTTAGAAAGAAGATTGTGCATGATATATCAATTGAATACCACCCATAGAGAGAGATTTATCAAAGCTTAGAGAGAAATAAAGTTAAGAAAGATAAAGTACCAATAAGGAGCAGCGCATTGTGGTTAATGGATCTTTTTCAACTTGGACTGAAGTGCTAAGTGGTGTGCCGCAAGGCTCAGTATTAGGACCGCTATTGTTCAATATTTTCATTAACGACCTAACAGAAGGTCTAGAGAGCATGGTGTCAATTTTTGCAGATGATACCAAATTGTGTAAAGTTATAAATGCGGAGGGGGATGCTGAGTCGCTTCAGAATGACTTAGTTAAATTAGAAGCTTGGGCAGCGAAATGGAGAATGTGCTTCAATACAGACAAGTGTAAGGTAATGCACTGTGGTAACAAGAACAAACATAACACCTACCTACTAAATGGGGTAAAATTAGGGGATTCTGTACTGGAAAAGGACTTAGGTGTTCTCATTGATAGCAAAGTAAGCAGTAGTACCCAAAGTAGGACTGCAGCAAAGAAGGCTAATAAGATATTAGCATACATAAAATGGGGAATTGATGCTAGGGACGAGAGTATTATACTCCCATTATATAAATCACTTGTGAGGCCACACCTTGAATACTGTGTACAATTCTGGGCACCTTACTACAAAAAGGATATCCTGGAGCTAGAAAAGGTTCAAAGGCGGGCAACCAAACTAATTAAGGGTATGGAGATGCTGGAATACGAGGAAAGGCTTGCAGACTAGGCATGTTTACACTGGAAAAGAAGAGATTAGGAGTGGACATGATCAACATTTACAAATATATAAGCGGACAATATACAGATCTTGCGCAGGACCTGTTTTTGGTTAGATCAACACAGCGAATTTGTGGACACTCGCTCAGGTTAGAGGAGAGGAGATACCACACAATACGGCGTAAAGGCTTTTTTACGGTAAGGACGATACATGTTTGGAATTCCCTGCCTGAGGAAGTTGTAATGGCCAACTCAGTAAACACCTTTAAGAGTGGGTTAGATAAATTCCTAATGGATAAGGATATCCAGGGTTACGGGGCATAGTCACGCACTATGGTTATTATAAAAAAGAGGGGTTAATCGGAACGGCAGTTAGCAACTTCAGTCAAAATTTGTTACAAAATAATCATGCATAGGAGACCACAAATAGGTTGAACCCGATGGACAATTGTCTTTTTTCAACCTTAGATACTATGTTACTATGTAACCAATCAGCACCTAACTGACATATTTCACAGCCTGCAAGATAAGAGCTGAGCTGGGCACACACTATAAGATTATCTGTCCAATCTTTCAGTTTGGAACAAAATTCTGGTAATGTATGGGAGCAAATGACAATTTACCATCTGCTCCCAAACACTGGAAAACATACAAAAATAGACGTTCAGTCAAATTGGTTAAATCAATTTGATTTAACCAATTTATCCGATTGACTATTTTTGCCCTTTTTCTGGCTTATGAGAGCAAATGGTTGATTGTAATTTGCTCCAATACATACCAGATTATCATTGCAACCAGAAAGATTAAATAGATAATCTTATAGGGGTATATTCAATAAGTGTCGGAAGCTGCTGTCTTGTTGGAAAGATGGCAGCTTCCGACAGATTTAGGTTGGAAGGGGTTCCGACCTATTCATTAGAGGCTGTTTTTTCCGACAAGTCGAGAATTCCCGACTTGTCAGAAAACACGTGGATCAGCGGAATATCCAATCCAAGTGCTTTTGTTTAAACAAGGCCAAATCCGACAACCTCAATCCAGGGCGAGAGAGGGAGAGAGAGTGCTTACCGGCAGAGGCAGCTGGAGCCACGGAAACTGGAAGACACGGCTTCTTTCTGATGTTTCCCTGGCCAGGTACCTCTCTCCTGGCAGCGCTCTCTGGCCGGCACTGAATGCGGCTGTGTGGCTGTCTCCAGCAGATGCCTGTGACCGCACACATGGGTAGCTGCTGACAGCAGCAGCACAGACGGGAGGGAACGGCCAAATCCGACAGTCGGATTTGGCCACCCTATTGAATAGGGCTTGTCGGATCCATTCCGACAAATGCATGTCGGAATGGATCCGACTTTTATTGAATATACCCGATAGTGTGTATCCAGTTTTAGAAGCTGATTGATTAGTACTTTATCTTTCTCTACTTTATCTTTCATCAAGCTTATTATCGCATAAATCCCATTTTTTCCTTATTACACAATTTTGAAAAATGTTCTTTGTTAGTATATTTTTTTATGAATCAATTAAAATAATAGTATCTATTATCTTTATGTACAGTTTTACAAAAAAACAAAGTATTTCACTTTACAGATACAGTATATTTTTCATCCATTCCCAGATCAGTACTTTAGTTTATAAACTGTACGTTGACATTAAGTTCCTTTAAAAAAGATTGGATTCTACAGCCATTAAAAATGCAATATATAATTATTGGTCATTGTAAGGGTTCATTTAGCAATTGTTTTAGGATGTTACCATTATGATTTGTCTGTACTTTAGTTATATTCCTGCACTTGTCCACATTATTGTAGCCGGTTCATGGAAGCAGATATAATCATAATGGCTCCATTTCTCCATGAATACAATGTCCTCCTAATGTCTGCATAGCTAAACAGTTAATTCAAGCAGACAACTCCTCTGCTTATATTATTTCATGGATTTAATCTCTTTACCAAGCAGTAATTTGGTGGTCGAGCTATATACTCAATTTCTATGTAAATCAGGACTAATTTTTATGTAATTTTAAATAAAGCTAATCAGACAGCAATTAAACCTCAATAACACTTTGAACAGCCAATTCCTGTATAATTACTACACAATAATAGCTTTATTAAACTCAAATTAAAAACTTATTTGATCTAGTTAATGTAGTGTTGATAAAACAATAAATACAGTTCTGTTTTGTGTCTGATTTGCTGGGAACCACAAGGATTTAATAGCTTCATTAGGGCCAGAGAATTATGGCTAGTTAAGTCATTGTATTGCCTTTGTTGAAAAAGCAGTTATAGAATAGTGGATAAAAAGGATTATGAGGGTTGTGCAGCTCCAGAGGAGTTGTTAAACACTCGTCTTCAATACAATTGTATTAGTTCCCTACCTTGGGACTCATGTAAATAGCGTGCCATATAGTCTTTCTTCTTGACTGCACTTTCTTAAAGCTGTTTAGTGAAGGTGTACAGTACCTGTCTGTTACACACAGTGTGGTTTGACATTTTGTGTGTGGAACCATTATTAATGTGCATGCAGCATGAATTTATGAAACACATAAGAACATACAGATGAATCAGACCTACTGTTGCCTCATGCAATTTCTATGTTAATCAAGCAGTGCAGCTAGTGGGACTTGAATTTGTTAAAATATTGCTCTGAAAGACTAAAATGAATTCATACATATGGATACTTGGTGCAAATGTCCGCTTTACATTAAGAAACATATGACCACTTAACTATTTTCCAGAATATTTT
The DNA here is from genome assembly GCF_028390025.1 of Pseudophryne corroboree. Classification (NCBI taxonomy): domain Eukaryota; kingdom Metazoa; phylum Chordata; class Amphibia; order Anura; family Myobatrachidae; genus Pseudophryne; species Pseudophryne corroboree. Next base: position 565,584,232 of record NC_086445.1, read on the forward strand.
CTGTGCCATTGACCTACTGTAATGTAATGTGAATATTGAAATAGCTTTTGGAAATTTCTCTAAAAGAGTTGGACTTGAAACATTAGAGTACATCACAGTAAAGGAGACTGAATAAAGTTCTAGTAGTTTATTTTTTCTAGTTTACCTCTTGTCATAGACATATATTGATAATGTATTTCTTTTCCTTTATTCAGGACTACAGGGAGATAATCAGTATAGAGCAAGGATAGGGCCAGTGCAAGATTTCTCGGCACTGTAGGCAAAACTTAAGCCTACTGCCCTCTATACTAACTTCACAGACCCACTGGTGAGAGTGTGAAGGTGGTGCCTTATAAGATCCACAGCCATCATCTGCATTAAGTACCACAAGGATGTGTCTTGTAGAGACATCCTTAATTTTTTGAGGGGCAGACGGACTGCAACCCCCCAAAAAAAAAATCCTTGCACCCTGGGCAGCTGCCTTAAACTGTCTAGCGATAGATCTGACCCTTGGCACGACCAAACCCAATTGTGAATGCAGGGCCTATTCTACAGGCTGCACCACCATCTGTAGACAGCATTGTATCCTAGGAGATGTCACAGTGCCTCCTCAACAGTCTGGCCCCAGGACAAGCCCAGTTACCTTTTACCTACTTTTCCACCTTTTAGAACCCTTGGGTTTATTTAATTTATTTTGTATTTTATATATTCGAGTTTCCTTTACTTTATACTGCCAAACAGGAACACATGATATGGCGGTATTGCATTAGTTAAGTAATCTCCACAGAAATGACTACTTTTAAGTTAAGTAACAAAACTACAGTATGTTTTTCTATGGCAGAGAAAAAGCAGAATAACTTAATGCATGAAAGTAATAAAAATATCAAATAATACTTTTTAAAATAGTAAAGGAGTAGGTGATTATCAGTTTGGGGGTAAAGATACTTTGATTAACTGAGAAGATCATTACTGAATTACAGTGATCAACTCTATGGGCAAATGTAATTAATAGAGAGACAAAATGGCCTCTGAGGCTTCACAGGATATGTGTCTTGTAGATTGTAGCAGGATCAGTATGGGATGATGGTGCACAGGATGACAAATGACAGTATACCAATACCGGCATCCCATGCACCAGAATGCTGGCAGAGGGGCAAGCGCAATGAAGTTGAGGGCTCAGTGGTGAGCTTCGCTCACCACAAGTTCTATTCTCTCTCTATGGATGTCGTGGACACTCACAGAGGGGTATCACCTACATCGCCGGTATTCCAGCAGTTTTATAGTACCCCTGTCATTATCCCGGCATCGGTATTGAAACAGCCGGGATCCCGACAAGTGGAATTTTAACCGCAGACCATTGTAGCATATAAACAAAAGAGATTTATTGAAGGCGCTGTCCAGTTTTAAGGAGTCTTTTATTTAAAATATTAAATCACCAAAACTATATGCATTCACAGTTAAAACCAATCCTATGGGTCTCTATATATAAGAGATCCAACTATAACCAATGGACATCATAGTATTACAAAAACTACTTTTGTCTCTGTAATACTTAGTTGCAACACAGCTGTGCACAGTGGATACAATTTCAATACAACAGAAGCACCTTGTTAAAAAGCAACAATTATATCAATAGCTCATATGGGTAGATATTAAAATATTCTCCCACAATGGGCATCAATAAACAATCAACAGCCTTTCAATGTAAAAAGCAACCCCCTAGGGGTTATATAATTAATAGAACACAATCCCAGACATATCTAGAGAGATATAATATTATATTCGTAGCTTAAATCCTCCCGCTGGGATAGTGATATAGCTATAGGTTATTAGCACTCTCACTGGAAATTGAGCCCTCTGTATTTGTGATTGGAGCAATACACTCTGCCAGTCAATTAGTTTCCTCACCGGGAGTACTCAGACCGGATATTTGGGATAGTCTCTCACGGGCGTCCCTGTCTAATAATTATACCAGCCTATGGGATTAGGCTCCTTTTTGTTAGTATTAATTCACATGCTCCCCAGTGTAAGTATAGCTCTCAGTCAGGCTGTGAGACGATTATAATTAACTGTATCTCACCAATAGTACCCGCGGCTGCGCCTCCTGCCAGGCGTTTAACTCTGTCCTGTATAGCACTCTGCCGCCTCACTGCCGTTGATGATCAGGCGACCACCTCACGATGTCCGGCAGGATGTTAGCAGCGTCTGCGCCTCCCGTCTGGTGTTTGCCTCCGTTCTTTAAAGCACCTTGCTGCCGTTTGAGAACTTAGTAGCCCGCCTCCCGCTGTCCAGATCACATTACCAGCGTTAGCTGTGATGGCTATGACAGGCCCTCGGGGCATGCGGCTGCACTATCGGCTGGGCTCATGGTGACGGGTCCACTTATAATAACAGGAACGTTGCCTGTACTGGAGACTTTTATGCCGCTTCTGGATACTACTGTCCACGCTGTTTAGGAGTAACTCATGACGCGTTTCTCAGCCAAATAACAACGGCTGTTTCCTCAGAAGAATACACTCCCCTTCCAATCTACCTCTTTTATCCATCAGGTGTACCAATCACCTACCATCTAATTAGTTTATTTTAACCCTTTATTTATAACACACAAACATATTAAAACATTATAGTCTTGATATTATAACACATGGATTATAACTCATAAACATTTACACTCATTATTCATTAGGATTCATTTTGAATAACTGATACACACAGAACATCATTAATCATTCTAAATATGAACTAAACATTTTTTTTATGAAGCTTGGAGACAACTCACTAATTATAAGTTTTATAGGAAACTTGGAAATAACCCTACAGCAGAATTCCAGATGGAACTAAAAGTGATGTTCGATAACAGCACTCGAACAGCATGTGATATCAAGGGAAGTTTGGCAATTTCTGTTTAATAGATACCCGGTAACACCGATATATTATCATTTACCAAAGATACATAAGTGTCTCATACACCCCCCTGGACGCCCGATCATTTCGGGAATAAATTCAATGACTTCAAACCTGTCTGCTAATGTGGATGCCCAGCTACAGGAGCATGTGTTATCCTTGAAATCTCATATCAGGGATACCACGCATTTCCTACAGAAGTTGGAAGGTGTAGAATGGAAGAGCACGTACAAACTCCTCACATGTGATGTTGAGGCGTTATATACGAATATTCCACATTCCACAGGATTGTCTGCTGTGGATCATTTTCTAAAACAAGATACCACACGGTCTGATGCATCACGGAAATTTGTTTTGACAGCAATCGACTATATACTCACGCACAATTATTTTTTGTTTGATACACAATATTATTTACAGTTGCACGGGACCGCCATGGGGCCAGGTTAGCTCCGAGTTTCGCCAACCTCTACATGGGACTATTGGAAGAACGTCTCATCTGGGGTGCCAGATTCGGGGCGAGCCTGGTCCTGTATGGTAGGTTCATAGATGATTTGTTTTTCATTTGGGATGGGGATTTTGACTCTATCACTTATTTTGTTGAGCACCTTAATACAAATGATTTTGGATTAAAGTTCACGAGCACTTGTAGTGACACGGCCTTGAATTATTTAGATATATCAGTAAATATTGTGGATGGTGTGATATGCACGTCAACCTATACCAAAAGTGTGGATTGCAATAAGTATCTGAATTTCCAAAGTTGTCATCATAAAAAGTGGAAAGAAAATATCCCGAAGGGACAGTTTCTCCGTTTAAAGAGGAACTGCTCCAGACAGGATATTTTTAAAACACAATCAGCTGAATTGTACAAATCCTTTTTGGAACCAGGGTATCCAGATAAACTCCTCTAAAGAGCGATTAAGGATGTAGAAAAAATAAAAAGATCAGCACTAATTAAGGACAGATCATCTAAGAAAATCAAAGACAATGAAGGGTCTAGCACAATGTCCTTTATAACTCAATATAATTCAGCAGCACAGCAGATTAAATCTATTGTAGAGAGGAACATGGTGTTATTAAAACATGATAGGGTACTAGCTCCCTTGTTAGAAGACAAAAGGAAGATAGTGTTTAGGAAGTCTAGAAACTTAAAACAAAAATTAGCACCCAGTATGCTACAACGAAAGAAATTAGATAATACGTTGGGTCAGATAACCACATTGAATTGGCTACCGCCAAAACCTAAGGGATTTTTTAAATGCGGGAGAAATGGGTGTTTAACCTGCCCACATGTAGAATATAGGAGTACCGTGATTATCTCAAACACGGATGGAAATTCGTATCCTTTAGAGGATTTTATGAACTGTCAATCCTCATATGTTATCTATGTTCTGACATGTGGGTGTGGAATCCAGTACGTAGGTCGAACAATTCGTAGTCTGAATGTTAGATTCCTAGAACATAGGAGGGGGGTCTTGAATAGGTCCAAGATTTATAACCTACCAAAACATATTTTGAATTGTGAAAAGGGTGGGATTAGAGATTTGAAAGTAAAAGCAATTGAACAGATAAAAGTGACCGCTAGAGGAGGGGATAGATATCGGGAGCTATGTAGGAAAGAAGCCTTTTGGATATTCAGGTTGGGGTCTTTGGAACCATACGGTCTGAATGATACTATAGAATTAAATAACGTATAGGAAGTATAAATTAAGCGAATACAGTGAAATATTAATATTATGGTCTGCTGGTTGGGAGACTATAGCAATTTTAGGTACTGAACCAAGTCTCTGAAGAAGCTAGGTGAGATAAGGGATTGGGGGATCCAGTGAAAAGTGGGGAATAGTAAGAATTCGAACAGTTAGGGTAGGTATCTAGTTGTTAACATTAGCTAAAAATGGAAAATACGAATGGTTGACATTCTATTACTCACAATATATACTAAACAAAACAAGGAGCGCTGAAACCAGATATATAAAAAATATTTTTGTACAGCTTTATTAAAATATAATCCACATATATGACCACATTTAAAATAAACATATAAAATTGCTTAAATCCTGTGCCTCTGGCTCAATATAAATGTCCGTTTAGATTTTTGTGTAAATCCATCCATATATAAAGTGAAGTAAGTCTAGATCAACTTCTCATGGGGATATAATGTGCATCCAAATCTATGCAGTCTCTGTAAATTCAGTTTCTTGTATAACACATATGCATGTGTAACCACGGGGGAGAGCGCTGTGATGATTAAATGTCTCAAGCGGTATGCTACGACCCCGGAATAGTACAACCGCAGTGTGAGCTGATGGATACTCACGGCCGCCGCGGCTTGTGATAGACGGGGAGCGTGCCTCTTTAGCCAGGTCACGCTTCAGCAGTATCCCCAATTAGCGGCTCGCCGGCCGATCGTGCGGCTACAGAGAAAGGTGAAGAGTCGTCAGACAACAGGATTCAAGTAATGAGTGCCCTCCTTACGCGTTTCTCCGCCAGTAGGGCAAGCGGTTTCGTCAGAGGTTTGTCATAGCAGTGTTGCTAGATCCTTTTTAAACTAGGATCGACCAATCAACTTCTTAATTAACTTAATCATATACAGTTGTTCAGACCTATATACGTGGCATGCTGCTATCATTACTCAGCACATGAAATCCCTAGTGATACCAACAGCTGTAAAATGATTAGATAATACTTCAATATATCATACTAAATGGTCTACAATAGTTTATTTGGTGGTTTTAAAGTTGCTAATATACTATGAATAGTTTAATATATTTATATATACTTTAAATCTTGTAGTTTGGGTCTCTCATTTGATATAAAGACCATTATCAACTGTCAACAAACTTATGTTATTTATTTAGTGAGCTGTAGATGTGGTAAGCAATATGTGGGCAGGACCACAAGGACTTTGAACACCAGGTTCCTTGAACATAGAAGGAACGTAATGAAGAAGAACCTCAAACATAGCCTCTCAAGACATGTAGTTCATCAACATGGAGGAAATATTGAAGTATTAACGGTCCAGGGGATTGAGTATGTAGCCCCCACACCGAGAGGTGGAGACAGATTTAATCGTCTGTGTACCAGAGAGGCCTTCTGGATTTTCTCGTTGGGCACACTTGTTCCTAGTGGTCTGAACGAGAATGTTAAACTAAATAATATTGGAAGCTGTTAATGTGAGAGATATATAACTTCTGTTCTGCTATGGTTAAATGACATTTTTTTTAAATATTAATCATAACATATTGAGTAAATACTAATATTAATTAGAACAATTAAAATAATTAAAATATTATAAAAAATACATGAAAGTTTTAAGAACATCATTAGTATATATATATTATATATGCATGTATTTAATTGTTACTATTTATATTAGAACATATCAATAAACAAACGGAATAGATGTTCCTCCTTTACGTCCCATTTTTTCCACCTCCTTCTCCTCTTTTCTTTTGATTTTTTGTGACTAAATATACTATTAATTGAAATTAAAGATATATGGAATTATTTGCCACTAGAATTGATGATAAATTAAATTGAGTATCATGTATGGATTCGAACCTGGTGCTCTGTGTGTTGTGTGCACTGAGTGAACCCAGTGAGCTAGTAAAGCTATATATATTTTTATCTTTATAATTTAACTCTATTATAGATGATATGTTTTTTAGTCTCTTGGTCAGTTCTAGCAATGATAAAATGATTGGATTCGAACCCGGTACTCTGGGTGCTGTGTGCACTAGATGTATCCACTGAGCTATTAAAGCTATGTAACTCTCTCTATACGATGTAATCCTATTGTAGATAATATATATTTCAGTCTCCTGGTCAATTCTACTAATGATTAAATGATTAAATGTTAAAACGATTAACTAAATATATTAAACTATTCATAGTGTATTAGCAACTTTAAAACCACCAAATAAACTATTGTAGACCATTTAGTATGATATATTGAAGTATTATCTAATCATTTTACAGCTGTGGGTAACACTAGGGATTTCATGTGGTGAGTGATGATAGCAGCATGCCACGTAATATAGGTCTGAACAACTGTATATGATTAAGTTAATTAAGAAGTTGATTGGTCGATCCTAGTTTAAAAAGGATCTAGCAACACTGCTATGACAAACCTCTGACGAAACCGCTTGCCCTACTGGCGGAGAAACGCGTAAGGAGGGCACTCATTACTTGAATCCTGTTGTCTGACGACTCTTCACCTTTCTCTGTAGCCGTACGATCGGCCGGCGAGCAGCTAATTGGGGATACTGCTGAAGCGTGACCTGGCTAAAGAGGCACGCTCCCCATCTATCACAAGCCGCGGCGGCCGTGAGTATCCATCAGCTCACATTGCAGTTGTACTATTCCGGGGTCATAGCATACCGCTTGAGACATTTAATCATCACAGCGCTCTCTCCCGTGGTTACACATGCATATGTGTTATACAAGAAACTGAATTTACAGAGACTGTATAGATTTGGATGCACATTATATCCCCATGAGAAGTTGATCTAGACTTACTTCACTTTATATATGGATGGATTTACACAAAAATCTAAACGGACATTTATATTGAGCCAGAGGCACAGGATTTAAGCAATTTTATATGTTTATTTTAAATGTGGTCATATATGTGGATTATATTTTAATAAAGCTGTACAAAAATATTTTTTATATATCTGGTTTCAGCGCTCCTTGTTTTGTTTAGTATATATTGTCAGTTTTACCTTGGTGGAACAGTACCACCACTAGGAGCTGCAAAAACCGGATATTAATTAATTAATAGTGGTCATCATTTGACAATTATATGGTTTGTTTGGCGGTTTAGTAAGCGCTGTGTTTTTTAAGGATCATTCTATTACTCTGTCATACCATTGTACCATACGTGTGTATACGTAGTTATAAAGTGTTTGTGTGGACACATGGGCATATGTGTACACCTTTTTTTATATATCTATGTGATATGTACACAGTAGTAAATGTAGTATTGTCCGTCTCTATCTGTAGTAAGGTTGCAAGTTATATCTAATTTGATGTATGTACTGTGCATCTATAGCTGTGCAAGAAAAATCTCTCTTCTCTGAATTAAATTGAATTAATAAAATAAAATAAAAATATTGGTATAATCTAATATTTAGTACTGATAGAATGAGCAGTTTAATTAAATCTATTACCACTTATAGCCCGTTCTAATAAACAGGGAATGAATAGGATAAATTATAAATTACAATTATAATAATAATATAAATACATAAAAAATGTTTAGTTAATATTTAGAATGATTAATGATGTTCTGTGTGTGTCAGTTATTCAAAATTAATCCTAATGAATAATGAGTGTAAATGTTTATGAGTTATAATCCATGTGTTATAATATCAAGACTATAATGTTTTAATATGTTTGTGTGTTATAAATAAAGTGTTAAAATAAACTAATTAGATGGTAGGTGATTGGTACACCTGATGGATAAAAGAGGTAGATTGGAATGGGAGTGTATTCTTCTGAGGAAACAGCCGTTGTTATTTGGCTGAGAAACGCGTCATGAGTTACTCCTAAACAGCGTGGACATTAGTATCCAGAAGCGGCATAAAAGTCTCCAGTACAGGCAACGTTCCTGTTATTATAAGTGGACCCGTCACCATGAGCCCAGCCGATAGTGCATCCGCCTGCCCCGAGGGCCTGTCATAGCCATCACAGCTAACGCTGGTAATGCGATCTGGACAGCGGGAGGCGGGTTACTAAGTTCTCAAACGGCAGCAAGGTGCTTTAAAGAATGGAGGCAAACACCAGATGGGAGGCGCAGCCGCTGCTAACATCCTGCCGGACATCATGAGGTGGTCGCCTGATCATCAACGGCAGTGAGGCGGCAGAGTGCTATACAGGACAGAGTTAAATGCCTGGCAGGAGGCGCAGCCGCGGGTACTATTGGTGAGATACAATTAATTATAATCGTCTCACAGCCTGACTGAGAGCTATACTTACACTGGGGAGCATGTGAATTAATACTAACAAAAAGGAGCCTAATCACATCACATAGGCTGGTATAATTATTAGACAGGGACGCCCATGAGAGACTATCCCAAATATCCAGTCTGAGTACTCCCGGTGAGGAAACTAATTGACTGGCAGAGTGTATTGCTCCAATCACAAATACAGAGGGCTTAATTTTCAGTGAGAGTGCTAATAACCTATAGCTATATCACTATCCCAGCGGGAGGATTTAAGCTACGAATATAATATTATATCTCTCTAGATATGTCTGGGACTGTGTTCTATTAATTATATAACCCCTAGGGGGTTGCTTTTTACATTGAAAGGCTGTTGATTGTTTATTGATGCCCATTGTGGGAGAATATTGTAATAACTACCCATATGAGCTATTGATATAATTGTTGCTTTTTAACAAGGTGCTTCTGTTGTATTGAAATTGTATCCACTGTGCACAGCTGTGTTGCAACTAAGTATTACAGAGACAAAAGTAGTTTTTGTAATACTATGATGTCCATCGGTTATAGTTGGATCTCTTATATATAGAGACCCATAGGATTGGTTTTAACTGTGAAGGCATATAGTTTTGGTGATTTAATATTTTAAATAAAAGACTCCTTAAAACTGGACAGCGCCTTCAATAAATCTCTTTTGTTTATTGTTCTATTAAAAATATTGGGACTCAACACCCCAAGCATTTGAGGCCAGCAGTTCGTTTTAAGAGGAAGTAATTTAATGGTAAAGGTTCTGTGGGAATTGGATAACTGACACACACAATTCAGCCTAGCACTTTCTTGTATTTTGATATTCTGCATTGTAGCATAAATACTAGAGCAGAAATCAGCTACCATTATTGGTCATTTTAAGTGCAATGCCAGTGCAGCGGTGCAGAGGGATCAGGCCCAGACTGCTAGAGGGTCCTGGGTCTGCTGCCCCCGAATATACTAATGAGCTGGCCAGTGCTAGGTGACACCATCTTCCCAGTGACAACTTTGGGAAGATGGCCGCCACACTTTGAAAGCACTGTGCCGGAGTCTTCGCTCTCTAGTGCACATGCACCATCTTCCAAAATATCACTGGAAAGATTGTGCTGGCCAAGGAGGATGGACCCGCTTCCCAAGCAAAGAAGTTAGGAAGCGGATGCCCTCCCCAATGCCCTAACTACCCCCCTTGAATAAATGGCAACCCCTTTCTGGAGGAGTAGACACCTATTTAGGCTACACCCCTGTTATATTACTGGGGCCCAGTGTGGCTCTCTACACCCATGTGTCAGCTGCTGTCTTTAATTAAATTTAGCTCCACGTTTTATATATGCATCACTTTATGTATGTAGTAGATATATTAGCACATTTAGCCTGTGCACATTTGGTAACCACATACTATAGTAAACATTTTTGTAGCCCAGGGTTAGACTGGCCCATAGGGGGTACAGGTGGAACCCCTAGTGGGCCCCACTGCCTGAGTGCCCACCCCATCCTCTAGAGATCAGGTTCCAGACTGTGCACTTGAAAATATACATATCTTAAAAATTCTGCACATGATTATGGTGTAGTTTCTACAGTTCATTGTTGTTATCAACCTGGTACATTATCAGTTATGGACTAGCAGTATTTTTACTATATACTGAATTAATGAAGGGGCCCAGACCATGCACTCTAATGGTTAGCCAAGTCTCTTGGAGGCTGGCCACACCCCTAAGCATGGGCCCTTACCAATGCATTACTCCTGTGGACCCTTCATTACCCAGTCAGACACTGATTCTGACACCTCGTATAGTGTCTTGTTTAGTGTTTCATCTTGATTCACACATTCAAGAGATAAAGTAACCAAGAATTTTTTTTATCTTAATGTGATATTTTGACATTTAGTAATTGATTATGCACTTCTCCCTATCCCCTCGCCAAATTATTATATTTTGCCCTTTTCTTAAAACTGCATTTTTTCCTCTATTTTATAAAAACTTACCCAGTGTTGCCTTTTAAATGGCCAGATATATTTCTAGGATTTAACCTCTTATGTACCCACAATAATCTAATGTGTCTTTTGCTTGCTGTACATTATACTTACAGGCTTTTGTACTGACTAATGTAACCAATAATTACAAAATCTCCTATATATTAGCCCTGTGACTCTGTGGCTGCACTTCTAACTCTGGGTGGAGTCACAGACCCTGCCCTGTCTGTGTCAGCACACCACATGACACACCATAGCAGAAGGGACCACCAGGCAGACACACCATTCTCACTGACGGCCCACACTGCCAGGTAAGCAAGGAGACCTACACACCCTCACCCCACTCTACCCCTCCCCTGCAAACACCCACCACGGCAACACACACACCCGCTAACAAGTCCAGTGCTAGCCCCCCCCCCCCTACCAACTGTTACACTGCAGCCGCGCCATTGATATACAGTCACGGCCGCACACATTGCTACACACACTGGAATTACGGACCACACCGCACAGCCAGCCTCCTTCACTTCCACCTCCCTTCAGCAGCCCCGTAACCCACACCTCACGGAGGTGCCCTACAGGACCCACCACCGCAAAATACACTCACGGCCGCACAACTGCACACACTGCACTTACGGAGCCCGAGCACTCCGCACGGTGACAGCCAGGCTCCCTCACTTCCACCGCCCTTCAGCAGCCCCCTCACCCACAGCTCACGGAGGTGCCGTACAACACCGCACAGAGCGCTCACACTGCCTGACGGAGGCGCCACACGCCGCAGCGTAACCCTCCCTCACTACCAAGCCAGCGGCACCTCCGTCACCCGCAGCGCTTTGCCTGCTACCTGCGCCTCCCGCATCGCTGTGCCTGCACCCACCATCTGACACTCCACCATCACCCAGCACTAATCCACCCCTGCACCCCCAACCACCTGTAGCGGACCCCCTTACCACACCTTGGGAGTAAGGCTTATATTGTTGGGGGGGGGGGAGTTCAATTCATGCCTGTTATTGTGCTGGAAGGGGGGGAAGTGGAATGCTTTCACCCACCACAATCCACCCTCCCCATCCACCCCCCGCCCCCAACACCATCAGCCTATCTGCTGTATATAGGAGCCACACACTTACGGCTAATCACACACCGCTCCCCACTACCGCTGCACACACTGTCACTGAGGCGCCCAACAGCACACTGCCAGCCTCCCTCACTCCCTGCCCCGTCACCCGCACCTGTCTTCCTGTGCACAATAGGGCCGCACACACCGCTTCCCCCCTCCCCACTACCGCTGCACACACTCTCGCACGGAGCTGCCCGACACCTGGCCGCCATCCTCCCTCACTACCAGCCCGGCTACCTCTGCCCTTCACCAGCCCCATCACCTGCCCCGGTTTTCCACCGCCCGACAGGCCTGCACACACCGCTCCCCCCCTCCCCACTACCGCTGCACACACTCTCTCACCAGCCTCCCTCACTAGCACGCCAGCTCCATCTGCTCTTCACCAGGCCCGTCACCCGCACCTGTCTGCCTGTGCAAGACACTCCTGTTGCCACTCCAGCAACACCCACTGCAACCTTCACCCAACACCCTCCCCATCCACCCGCAGCCCCCAACACCATCATCCACACAATAATCTATGTGGTTTATATACGAGGCAGCAGCAGCGCACCCCTTCCCCATTCCCCACCTGGGAAGGAAGGCTGTTATGGGGACGACGACGACATAACGGAATGCCTGATATTATGGGCGAAGGGAGGGAGGGGCATGCCTTATAAAGGGGAGGAGATGACTGATATTGGGGGAGGGGGGTGGCTCATGTTATGGGGGGGGGGTGGCCATCTATTCTTGTGTGCCTTTTTCCCTCTTGCCATGGTGGAGGTGCTGCGATGGGAGAGGTTTTTTTTTACACCTGCCGCTGGGGACAGAACTGCCATCAGCCCTGTCATCCCCAACCAGGCAGCTGCTGCTGACGCTACTGTGGACGTGCGCTGGGTCCGGACATTGTGGTGATGCCCACTCCCGAAACAGTGTGGGACGGAGTCCCCTGTATTATACACTTTCTGCTGGGGTAGTGGGGAGGGCTGGAACCTTCACTGTAGCCCCCCTGTTTCCATCACTGTGTGACCCCAGCACACCTGTAAACCAACACATGTTGGGGGCCTTTGCAGACCTCTATGTTGCCCCTGTCTGCGCCGACGTGATGGGGAAGCTGGGTGTACTACGCTAACAACATACATCACTACCCAACACTTTTTACTTACACACACACACACACACACACACACACACACACACACACACACACACACACACACACACACACAACCACTTACCCCTCTGCAATTACACTGCAACACCTACATAACCTTCCAGACCCTCCACAATTCTGCACACCACCACACAACCCCTACTACACACCCGCCACCCTCTCTATACAGCCAATGCATTCTGACAACACAATAACACAACCATATGCCCACAATGGAGCCCTCCCCCCCACACATGCAATAACATGCCAACTCATGTCCACCCACCCCCCCCCAACTTCCACAAACTACAATACCATATACAAAGTTCCAAAAACATACAACACACAGCCATGCCACCTTCTGGTCCCATCCACATCTTCCCCGCACCTGCCACTCCCCCAACCACAGCACCTACTAGGTGATTCACCAGGCCCTGCGTGCGCTGTTCACGCCGTTGCAAAGGGCTTCGACCCCTTAACCATTGCACACCCTTTGTCCGTGCAATATTTAACCACTCACACAATTATGATTGGATGTAATACTCCATATAATAAAAATATTGCACGCCACAAGGGTGTGCAAGGGTTAAGGGGGCATAACCCCTTACGACGGTGTGAAGAGCGCCCGTAGGGCGCGATGAATCACCTAGTTACCAATATATGTTATAAAGAAAAATAACTTTATACTGTAAGATACATGCATCAATGTAAGTAACATTTAAGATATGTCTAAATAAACCGCAGATAATCATGGTTGAATTAAATTCAGTCTCTCAGCAATGTAAATATATACTGTTCATATGTCCACATAAACTATTGCTGTAGTCGCACCAGACTTCCCATCTTGCTGCACCCGATATTGGGCCTAATTCAGATCTGATTGCTGGGCTGTGATTTTTGCTGCCCTGCGATCAGATAGTCACCGCCTACAGGTGGAGGGTAAAATTGCTGTGCAAGTGTGCATTCCTATGTGTTGCAGAGCTGCACAAAAATCAGTTTGTGCATTCTCTGCGCAGCCCAGGACTTACTTATCCAGTACAATTGAATCCTACTGATCGGGGCTGGAGCTGACGTCAGACACCCTCCCTGAAAACACTTGAGCCTGTCTGCGTTTTCCCAGACAGTCCCTGAAAACAGTTAGTTGCCACCCACAAATAGCCTCTAGCTGTCAATCCTCTTGCGTACACCCGCGCGAATGGATCCTTTGCACCATCCTGTTGCTGACCGCTGATGCCCGTTGTAGCCGTCTGATGCGCCGGCGCATTGTGGCTCATACGCATGCGCAGTTCAGATCTGATCACATGCTGTGCGAAAATGCACAGCAGCGATCAGATCTGGATTAGGCCCTTTGTGTGACTAGGCTTCCACTGAGCATCTTTTTCACACATTTTCTGCACGAATATACATCTTAGTCACAATGCGATGCAACAAACCATTTTCTCTAGACTGACTTATTAATTAAATATCTGACAATTGTACAGTATACTGTATCTATGTATGACTGAGTTTGAATCTGTGTATGAAGTACCACATTGCAACGGTTGCAGCTTTTAACCAGGCCAAGTTTATTGTGCTTCATATACAGATGCAAACTCAGTTACACATAGAAGTGTTGCATATCAAGTAATCAGTGCAATACAACTAAGAAGCACATTTACATGAAAAAGACACTCGTGCCAGGTGTCTTGCACCACATAACGTATTGGGGTTAAGTATACAGTATGAGGACATATCAAGTGGCAGCTCCAAAATTCAAACAGGGGAGCAACACCAACTGACACCCCAAACGCTAATAAATAAAAGCCTTCGCTCTAATTCTGTATCTGATTTGATTTTTGTTCTTTTTTTTTGCTATAACCCCTATTAAGCAAATCCTATTTGACATTATTAAAATAAATTATTACGCTTTCATTTTCAGTATTATACTATATCAGTAGACTAAATCACTATTGCAATGATAAAGTTTAAATTTAATGATTAATATATAGGTCAGCATGAAGATTTTTCTTCTCAAAGTTCCATCAACTGCACTGTCTACTTTAAGTGAGTGTTCCTTGTCAAAATTTTATTTCTCTTCAGTTCCTTCTGAGTTGATTGCATCACTGAAGTCTTTTATTGAAATGTAAATGAACAATGTTCTCTTCTTTACTGCATTATATAAACCAGACTAATCATGATGGATGGTGAAATGTTTTATGTAAAAAAAAATTACTATAAAATGCTTCATTTTTTCAGTATTTCAATTTGAAAGGAGCTACAGAAAGTGATACATTAATGGACATAAAAGATTAACGCACTCTATGGTAGTAACTCTGCATTGTACCTTTTTAATGTTGATTACTATATTTTCTTATAACATAATAAAATGTAATCCGTGTAATTTCATGTTTAAGGGGACTCAATGATGTGTAGTAACAATATATATCACAGTCTTACTCTGCCTTAGCCGCACTGGGTCATAGTTAGGAAATGCAAAGACCATTGCATTAACTAGAGGTGAAATTCAGAAAATTAGAATATCGTGCAAAAGTTCATTTATTCCAGTAATTCAACTTAAAAGTGAAACTAATATATTATATAGACTCATTACATGCAAAGTGAGATATTTCAAGCCTTTATTTGTTACAATTTTGATGGTTGTGGCATACAGCTTAAGAAAACCCCAAATCCAAAATCTCAGAAAATAAGATTTTAAACCTACCGGTAAATCTTTTTCTCCTAGTCCATAGAGGATGCTGGGGACTCCGTAAGGACCATGGGGTATAGACGGGCTCCGCAGGAGACATGGGCACTCTAAAGACTTTAGATGGGTGTGCACTGGCTCTTCCCTCTATGCCCCTCCTCAAGACCTCAGTTAAAGAACTGTGCCCAGAGGAGACGGACAGTACGAGGAAAAGATTTTTGTTAATCTAAGGGCAAGATACATACCAGCCCACACCATCCACACCATACAACTTGGAACATACGAACCAGTTAACAGTATGAAACAAAACAGCATCAGCCAGAGACTGATCAAAACTGTAACATAACCCTTATGTAAGCAATAACTATATACAAGTCTTGCAGAATTTAGTCAGCACTGGGACGGGCGCCCAGCATCCTCTACGGACTAGGAGAAAAAGATTTACCAGTAGGTTAAAATCTTATTTTCTCTTACGTCCTAGAGGATGCTGGGGACTTCGTAAGGACCATGGGGATTATACCAAAGCTCCAGACCGGGCGGGAGAGTGCGGATGACTCTGTAGCACCGATTGAGCAAACATGAGGTCCTCCTCAGCCAAGGTATCAAACTTGTAGAATTTAGCAAAAATGTTTGAACCCGACCAAGTAGCTGCTCGGCAAAGTTGTAATGCCGAGACACCTCGGGCAGCCGCCCAAGAAGAGCTCACCTTCCTAGTGGAATGGGCCTTTACCGAATTTGGTAGCGGCAATTCAGCCGGAGAATGAGCCTGCTGAATCATGTAACAGATCCAGCGGGCAATAGTCTGCTTAGAAGCAGGGGCGCCAACCTTGTTGGCTGCAGACAGGACAAACAGTGCCTCTGTTTTCCTAACCTGAGCCGTCCTGGCTACATAAACTTTTAAGGCCCTGACTACATCAAGAGACTTGGAATCCTCCAAGTCCCCAGTAGTCACAGGCACCACAATAGGTTGGTTCATATGAAATGATGAAACCACCTTAGGCAGAAATTGAGGACGAGTCCTCAATTCTGCTCTATCCACATGGAAAATCAGATAGGGGCTTTTGTGAGACAAAGCCGCCAATTCGGACACCCGCCTCGCAGATGCCAAGGCTAACAACATGACCACTTTCCAAGTGAGAAATTTCAACTCAACTGTTTGAAGAGGTTCAAACCAGTGTGACTTAAGGAACTGTAACACCACGTTAAGGTCCCATGGTGCCACTGGGGGCACAAAAGAAGGCTGGATGTGCAGCACTCTCTTTACAAAAGTCTGGACTTCTGGGAGAGAAGCCAATTCCTTCTGAAAGAATATTTACAGGGCCGAAATCTGTACCTTAATAGAGCTTAACTTTAGGCCCATATCCACTCCTGTCTGCAGAAAGTGGAGAAAACGGCCCAGGTGAAAATCTTCCGTAGGAGCATTCTTGGCTTCACACCAAGATACATATTTTCTCCAGATACGGTGATAATGTTTCGTCTTCACTTCCTTCCTAGCTTTTATCAGAGTAGGGATGACCTCCCCGGAATACCTTTCCTAGCTAGGATTTGGCGTTCAACCGCCATGCCATCAAACGTAACTGCGGTAAGTCTTGGAACACGCAGGGCCCCTGCTGCAACAGGTCCTCCCTAGGAGGAAGAGGCCACGGATCTTCTGTTAGCATTTCCTGAAGATCTGAATACCAGGCCCTCTGAGGCCAATCCGGAACAATGAGTATTGTCTGGACTCTTTTTCGTCTTATGATTCTCAGTATTTTTGAGATGAGTGGAAGAGGAGGGAAGATATAGACCGACGGAAACATCCATGGTGTCACCAGGGCGTCTCCCGCTACCGCCTGAGGGTCCCTTGACCTGGAACAATACCTCCGAAGTTTCTTGTTGAGGCGTGACGCCATTATGTCTATTTGAGGAAGCCCCCAACGACTTGTTATCTCTGCAAAAACTTCTTGATGAAGACCCCACCCTCCTGGATGGAGGTCGTGTCTGCTGTGGAAGTCTGCTTCCCAGTTGTCCACTCCCGGAATGAAGACTGCTGACAGCGCGCTTATGTGATTTTCCACCCAGCGAAGAATCCTGGTGGCTTCTGCCATTGCCACTCTACTCCTTGTCCCGCCTTGGCGGTTTACATGAGCCACTGCTGTGACGTTGTCTGATTGAATCAGAACAGGTAGGTCGCAAAGAAGAGTCTCCGCTTGTCGTAGGCCGTTGTATATGGCCCTTAATTCCAGCACGTTGATGTGTAGACAAGCCTCCTGGCTCGACCACAGTCCCTGAAAATTTCTTCCTTGCGTGACTGCTCCCCATCCTCGGAGGCTCTGGATTACCAGAACCCAGTCTTGAATGCCGAACCTGCACTCTGCAGCCACCACAGGAGAGACACCCTGGCCCTGGGGGACAGGCTTATTTTCTGATGTTTTTGTAGATGGGACCCCGACCATTTGTCCAGAAGGTCCCACTGAAATGTCCTCGCATGGAACCTACTGAAGAGTATGGCCTAGTAGGCCGCCACCATTTTTCCCAGTACTCGAGTGCATTGATGAACTGACACTCTTTTTGGCTTTAACAGGTCTCTGACCATGTTCTGGAGTTCCTGGGCTTTTCCCGTTGGGAGAAAAACCCTCTTCTTTTCCGTGTCCAGAATCATGCCTAAAAATAATAGCCAAGTCGTTGGAATCAACTGCGATTTTGGCAGATTTAGGATCCAGCCGTGTTGCTGCAGTACTACCAGGGAGAATGACATGCTTTTCAGCAACTGATCCCTTGATCTCACTTTTATCAGGAGATCGTCCAAGTATGGGATAATTGTGACTCCTTGCCTGCGTAGGAGCACCATCATTTCCGCCATTACCTTGGTGAAAATCCTCTGGGCCGTGGACAGCCCAAACGGCAACGTCTGAAACTGGTAATGACAGTCCTGTACAGCGAATCTCAGGTACGCCTGATGAGGAGGATAAATGGGGACATGAAGGTATGCATCCTTTATGTCTAGTGACACCATAAAATCCCCCCCTTCCAGGCTGGAGATCACTGCCCGGAGAGATTCCATCTTGAATTTGAACTTTTTTAGATACAGGTTTAGGGATTTTAGATTCAGAATGGGTCTGACCGAGCCATCCGGTTTCGGGACCACAAATCGAGTTGAATAGTACCCCTTCCCCTGTTGCACTAGGGGAACCTTGATAATCACTTGCTGTTGACACAGCTTTTGTATCCCAGCTAAAACTATTTCCCTCTACCCTTACCTCTGGCGAGGAAGAAAGAGTCCCGGCCCCTTCTGGACTTATGCTACCGAAAGGACTGCATCTGATATTGAGGTGTTTTCTTTTGCTGTGGGGGGAAAATAAGGCAAAAAAGAAGATTTACCCGCGGTAGCTGTGGAAACCAGGTCCGCGAGGCCCTCCCCAAATCAAACCTCACCCTTGTAAGGTAAAACTTCCATATGTCTCTTTAAATCATCATCACCCGTCCATTGGCGGGTCCACAGGGCTCGCCCAGCAGAAATTGCCATGGAATTGGCTCTTGAACCCGACAGCCCAACGTCTCTCGCAGTGTCTCTCATATATAACGCTGCATCTTTTATATGACCCAAGGTCAATAAAATGCTATCCTTATCTAGGGTGTCAATGTCAGATGACAAGTTATCTGCCCATGCTGCTATTGCGCTACATACCCATGCCGACGCTACTGCCGGTCTGAGCAAGGCCCCCGTATGTGTATAAATTGATTTTAATGTAGTCTCCTGTCTGCGATCAGCAGGATCCTTGAGGGCTGCCGTGTCTGGAGACGGTAGCGCCACCTTTTTGGACAAGTGCGTCAAAGCCTTGTCCACCCTGGGCGAGGATTCCCACCGTAACCTGTCCTGTGCGGGGAAAGGATACGCCATAAGAATTCTCTTGGGAATCTGCAGTTTTATTGCAATAATCATATAATGAATACTTTTGGCCACCCTTGGGTGTAACCTTGCATCATCGTAGTCGACACTGGAGTCAGAATCCGTGTCGGTTCAATAATACACTCACTGCGCCAAATAAATGTGCCCCCCCCCCCCTCCTTTTTCCCCTCTGTACTTGTGTTCAGCAGGGGAGAGTCCGGGGAGCAGCTTCTCTGCAGCGTGCTGTGGAGAAAATGGCGCTGGTTAGTGCTGGAGGATCAAGCTCCGCCCCCTCAACGGCGAGCTTCGGTCCCGCTCAAATTCTTTATACTGGCGGGGGTTTATTTAATATACTGCCTCCGCAGTATATATATGTCAGCCAGTGTCCCTTGAGGTTTATTATTGCTGCCCAGGGCGGGGCGCCCTGCACCCTGCGCCCTGCACCCATACAATGCCGTCAGTGTGTGTGAATGTGGGAGCAATGGCACGCAGCGTTACCGCTGCGCGGTACCTCAGTGAAGATCTGAAGTCTTCTGCCGCCTTTGAACTCTTCTTTCTTCTTATACTCACCCGGCTTCTATCTTCCGGCTCTGTGAGGAGGACGGCGGCGCGGCTCCGGGACGAACAGCGAGGATGAGACCTGCATTCCAACCCTCTGGAGCTAATGGTGTCCAGTAGCCTAAGAAGCAGAGCCTATCATTTAAGTAGGTCTGCTTCTCTCCCCTCAGTCCCACGATGCAGGGAGCCTGTTGCCAGCAGTGCTCCCTGAAAATAAAAAACCTAACAAAAGTCTTTTTCAGAGAAACTCAGTCGAGCTCCCCTGCAGTGCATCCAGTCTCCTCTGGGCACATGATCTAACCTAGGTCTGGAGGAGTGGCATAGAGGGAGGAGCCAGTGCACACCCATCTAAAGTATTTAGAGTGCCCATGTCGCCTGCGGTGCCCGTCTATATCCCATGGTCCTTACAGAGTCCCCAGCATCCTCTAGGATGTAAGAGAAAATTAGAATATTACATAAAATCAATAAAAAAAGGATTTTAAATACAGAAATGTCAGCCCTCTGAAAAGTATAATCATGCATATGTACTCAGTAGATGATATGGCTCCCCAAATCAACACAGACTGTGGAAACTTCACATTGGACTTCAAGAATCTTGGATTGTGTGCTTCTCCATTCTTCCTCCATACTCTAGGACTTTGGTTTCCAAATGAGATGCAACATTTGCTCTCATCAGAAAAAAGACTTTGGACCACTGAGTAACAGACCATTTCTTTTTTTTCTTGTCCGGAAAAGGCCATTCAGAAGTGTGGGGGGGCTTCACAAGGAGTGGACTTGGGCTGGAGTTAGTGCATCAAGAGCCACCACACAGAGAAGTATCCTGGACATGGGCTTCAAATGTCATATTCCTCTTGTCAAACCGCTCCTGAGCAACGAACAATGGCCCTCATTCCGAGTTGATCGGTCGCAAGGCGATTTTAGCAGAGTTACACACGCTAAGCCGCCGCCTACTGGGAGTGAATCTTAGCTTCTTAAAATTGCGACCGATGTATTCGCAATATTGCGATTACTAACTACTTAGCAGTTTCAGAGTAGCTTCAGACTTACTCTGCCTGTGCGATCATTTCAGTGCTTGTCGTTCCTGGTTGACGTCACAAACACACCCAGCGTTCGCCCAGGCACTCCCACCGTTTCCCCGGCCACTCCTGCGTTTTTTCCGGAAACGGTAGCGTTTTCAGCCACACGCCCCTGAAACGCCGTGTTTCCGCCCAGTAACACCCATTTCCTGTCAATCACATTACGATCGCCGGAGCGAAGAAAAAGCCGTGAGTAAAAATACTTTCATCATAGTAAAGTTACTTGGCGCAGTCGCAGTGCGAACATTGTGCATGCGTACTAAGCGGATTTTCACTGCGATGCGATGAAAAATACCGAGCGAACAACTCGGAATGAGGGCCAATGTCAGAAGTGTCTTATCTGGGCTAAAGAAAAAAAGAGAATCTATGGGACATTGCCAAGAGAAAGATGAGAGACATGAGACTGAACAATGCAGAAGAGATGAAGGCTGCTATTGAAGCATCCCGATCTTTCATAACAACTCAGCAGTGCCACAGGCTGATAGAATCCATGCAACACTGCATTGATGCAGTAATTCATACAAAAGGGGCCCAAACCAAGTACTGAGTACATATGCATGATTATACTTTTCAGAGGGCAGACGTTTCTATATTTAAAATCCTTTTTATTATTGATTTTATGTAATATTCTAATATTCTGAGACTTTGCATTTGGGATTTTCTTAAGCTGTATTCCACAATCATCAAAATTATAACAAATAAAGGCTTGAAATATCTCACCTTGCATGTAATAAGTCTATATAAAATATTAGCAGTAGCGTCACAAGGTGCTGTTACCCGCCGAGGGGCGATAGCAAAGTTCCGGCTCCTGCTCAGTGACATGAGCCGGGTGCTGCACAGTAACATTATATGCAGCAGCCCGGCTTCTGTCTCTGCTTAAAACCAGTTGGGAAGGTGGGGGAGGGGTGCTAGTCAAGAATGAAGTAATCTCAGACTTCAGGTGTGTATTTATACACATAGTATAGACTATACAGAGGAAATGGGCCTAGACTGCAGGGACCTACATCTGACTGCACATCAGTGATTCAGGCATAATACAAAGTAAATCCTGTTATTTTCATATAGTGTCAGTCTATTTGGGGGTAAGCATTGGGACGTGGGGTCCCCTGAACTGCTCTGTTTGGGCCACTCCGGGGCATCACACCCTAACACTTATAGTTACTATTTTTTCACTACCTCCTATGTGTGTTATTTTATCCATGTATATTTTTTCACCCACTTTATATCTAATTTAAAACACTTTATACACTCAGTAACTACCTATGCTTATCCTATACTTTATTACACCTCACAATTTTCTACTAGTGTGATTCCTTGGGGGGGGGGGTCATGGCTGGGCTGATTTGGGGGTGCCCTGTGCCCTAATGTGGACCCCAAAGTGTTAGGGACTTGCTTGATAGAGGTGTCCTCGACGCGGTGAGCAAGCCCATATCATTGGCCAATTATATGCTAACAACCTCTTATATATTACATATTGTAATTTACAGTAATGATTGTATAGTGCATCTGCACCCATTTCTTCTCCAGAATTCCTACTCACTGCCATACATTTGGACTGCAACCTTACTAATGAAATCTAGCTGGGGCTGATGGGTCCAGGGTCTGCGTCATCAGACACAGACTTCCTGGACCCTGGAGTCCAGATCCTATGGCCAGCCTGCATAAGTTTCAGCTTACACAGGCTGGCCAGTGCCTAAAACCATATTTAATCACAATTGATGGTCATGTTGGTTATCCAAGGCTGCATCCTCAGATGCAGCACTTGGATCCTCGCAAATGCTAATAGGAGGAGTTTATCTTCTACAGACACCTCCTGCTGCATTTGAATTGTAAAGACACGGAATTGCACAGCCACTTCCTTATGGTGGTGCAATTCCTTACAAACATGAATCAGTCCCAAAGTAATAAATGCCAAAGATAAAAGAAGCCTCCAGTAATGCAGGCTTTATCCAGGAAAAAGGTACCCTTTACTTCAAATGGGTCATGACATATCTAATGAAGCTGAAGGGTTGTTAAAAAAGTAAAGCAAATTTCATGCCTTTTAACCCTGCCATGCTTAGTGGGTCATTTTTATAATGGATTCCAAGTAATATAACTAATATAAGGACAGGCAGTAGATAGAATTTCCAGGTGGCAAAGGCAGTAGAAACAGCATGCCTGAAGTTTTGCATGCACTGGCTTTTAGCTCAATATGCGCTAATTAGAATGTTCCTATGGAAAATATTGAAATGTGTTTTCAGTCATGTGACCACCAGTGATTCAGAACCCACATCCTGGTTGCTAGCTAACATGCAATTGGGAAGAAGAGAAAAAAAAATATTAATTCAGGCACACGTAGGTAGAAATGTATTGGTGTATTGGCATTGTAGTCAACGTTTCTGTGTGGTGACTAAAAAGTGACTAGAAATGCATGCAAAAATAGACTGTTCAATGGGCATGTTATGGGAGTTTCATAGGTGTGTCAGTGAAAGCTGCTGCATACACAGACGCACAGTCACACACAAAGGAGGCCATACACGGTCGGTGAAACTTCACCTGCCACAGGGCTGGTGCAAGTGTCGACGGTGTGACCGATGATGACATCTAAGGATGAACTAATGGTATTACAGCATGTACAAATGCTGAAAGGGGGCATCTCAGTCCTTGCAAATTCAGGTGCATGGATGGGAAGGAATTTGTAGCGGCATTTGCATAAAGTCGCAGGCGGAAGCCGCCAATAGATGGATGTAAAATCACCTGCAGCAGCTATTGGTACTCACTGTATACATTTTCAATGTCAGAATTTTCAATGGCATGGCACCCTTAATCACTCAAACACTTAGTGTGCCATGCCATTGAAAAAGCTGACACTGAAGATGTATACAGTGAAGATCTTTCTGGAGCTGAGAAAGAAAACGAATACTCAGTTTCTGTAAAACCTTACATACTGTAACTCAGACATTACAAACAAAGTTATCTCCATAACCAATAAGTATGTCAGCAAGAAGTTACCCATGAACCAAGACCGATATTTCCTTATCCTCATAGCAGTGTATGGTAAGCTTAGGAAATAAAGTAGTGGTTGTCTCTTCTTACGTTGAGAAGAATTGAGAAATACAAAGAAGTCCAGTGTTGGAATAAGAAATGAAGTGCCCACCAGGGGAATGCAGTGGTAGGGGCCCCTGCTTAAGGGGTGTGAACCATTACAATGGGGTGAGGCCAGCTCCCACAAGGTTTGGACCGCAATTATAGATAATAGCGTAACAATGCGTAATTTGAGTGCACTGACAGGAACCTGACATTAGAGGTAGAGGTGAGGTCCTAAGGCAATTGGGCCCACCAGGGATTTCCCATGTACTCATGTGGGCCAGCCCAACCCTGAAGAAGTCAGAAAATAGGGAACACACTAAGGGAAGCAGACAAACTTTTACAGTTACTTTGCACTGAAAAACTTAATTGAAAACTCTAGAGCTGTCTGCCAATTTGTTTCCACAACATATTTGCCACCCCTCTAATTTCCACAGACCTGATATTAAGATTGATTGTCTACTGCTGCTCTCTATAGTACATTCTTGCTTGTAATTAGTTCTGAGATGCAACATTGGTGTATCTCACTCGGAAGAACTGCTCTTTGCGTCATGCTGTCAGTTAAATCTAGGCTGCCGTGCAAGAGTGTTCTCTTAGAGTAGGGGATTGGTGAGATGCTCTATTTTATTTGACAGTTTTTATACATTTCTAAGAAATTCAAATACTACAAAAATTTGGAACTAAAACGCAAACCAAAATATGGGGGTCTGCGCACATCTCTAGCATGAATAGGAGCAGCAGTGGCCGAACTAGAGAGTAGTGGGTCATGGTCCAATAATATGCATGGTCTCTGCGCCCATATTCTAAATAGGAACAGTATATGATCTTATTGAGAAGGGGCATGGCCACACAATAGTACCCCAAATTCAAATGAGACCAAACAGTATTACAAACTATTCAACACCTTATTCACTATACAAGTTGCATCACACAGTAATGCTATTTGTACACGTTACACCACACAGTAGTGGTCCTTATTCACATTATGCCACACAGTATTGTTCCTTATAAATATTACATCACACAGTAGTGCTCCTTATAACTGTTCCACCATACAGTAGAGCTTCTTACACACCAGGTTACACCACACAATGGAGCTCCTTATACACATTATGCCACACAGTAGTGCAACTTTATTCACATTACACAGAACAGTACTACTCCTTACACATATTATGCCACACAGTAGAGCTCCTTAAACACTTTTCACCACATATCAGTGCTTTTTTAAGATGTGCATGCTACCCCTTGTATGGTGTTCTTGCTCCCCCTTTCTACGATATGCTTACCCCCCCTTGTAAGATGTGCTTTCTCCACCTTGTAAGATGTGCAGACTTCCTCTAATAAAATGTGCAGGCTTACCTTGTAAGATGTGCAAGCTTTAATCGATGCAAGCGCACCCTGTACATGCAATACGGAAAAAAGAGGCTCCAGAGTGGCAGACAATCTTTGCAAGGCTGAGATGTAATGGCCGAGATCATCAACAGACTTGTCCATACAGATGTCCGGTGCCAGGACTGTGGAGCCACCTGCAGCTAAAGAAGTGCCCATGCACAAACTGATGGATCAGTGGGAAGCAATAAAGCAGCAGCACTCAGTGCAGCAAGTCAGCACAGGAGCCGGGAGTGGAAGCCACTGGCAGCAGCAACAGAAACCAATTTGAGGTGCCAGGGGGCCAAACAGCCAGTCAGTGGGTGCCACACAGGGTGTTCGGCATGCAACCATCCTGTGCGGCTGGGGCACTCGTGTTGGGTGGTGGCATACAATGAGTTAGTTTGACTCATTGTAATGCCAGCAGCTGAGGGTCCTTTCACTACGATAAACCCCAGTGCAATGCACTCCACATTTGAGGGGCAGTCTGGCTGCAGAGAGAACTGTGCATGTTGATAAACTCCAGCATTTACACAATGCAAGAGTAATTATGGCCAACTTGCATTCAACTCTGCATTGGTACCTTAATGCCTACATGTTATGCTTACATTCAGTTCCGTAGGATTATAGGTGATACCTTGTGACATTCACGCAATTATCCACTGCCCAGCAATCTTTTAACCTCCTGCAATGCTAGGCTTCTCCTGTAGTAGCCACCTTTCCAGGGTGAATTAGGTCCACCCCATACTCAGATGCCCCCAGGTTTTATGTATGGACAAGGTGACTATCGGAGGCTGGGCAGGGGTAAATGCAGTACGGTGAGACGTTCACCAGACACAACCTTACTAGTATGCTAAGGCACAGACTGAGAAGTATATAAGGAGTGTACATGAGTTCAACAATGCACAGGTTGGAATATAATCTTTACACAATAAATAAATATATACATGCAACAATGCACAGGGTATTATTAGCAATGAGACTGTATATACAAATGAATTGTAAATGCAACAATGCACAGGATGTAATAATGAAACTTAATTATATATTAATGTAACAATGCACAAGGTGGATACAATAAAGAAATATAGGCAAAACCACACCAAAACCTGAATACAACGCTAGCTGGATCCGATCAGGAAAGCAGTCAGACAATGTCTCAGAATCACAGATATTCACAGGCTGACAGGTTCTCACTAAGAGCATGAACTATCACCAGCAATTTGGGAGAGACTAGGAAGGAAATATAAATGGTGCTTGCACTAATAAGAATCCTGTTGTCAAATTAACAAAACTCTATGCATCTGCCCTGCTGCACGTAAATCACACCCTAAGCAACGGGGAATGCCATCTGCCTCTGGCATCCCCATTGGTAGAAGTCCAGCAGCTCCCAGCGCCCGGTGTCTGCCTGTTGCTAGATGCTGGGCAGGGATCAGCGGGAGACGTGGCATCCCAGCTCCCAGGTAATGGCCATGACGCGCGTCTCCTGCTGCAGCTGCTGCTGACACTAGATTTTTGTGATGTATGTTGTCTAACATTTATAGGCTTCAGAAGTAGTCAGATAGCTTCTTTACCATTACCAAGCCTCTTTTCTTTCATACAGCTTGGATGACCTTTAGCCATGACACCAAGGACAAGAGATGTACTGAAGATGAATTGCAGTATGATAGTAAATT
Source organism: Pseudophryne corroboree (assembly GCF_028390025.1). Taxonomy (NCBI): domain Eukaryota; kingdom Metazoa; phylum Chordata; class Amphibia; order Anura; family Myobatrachidae; genus Pseudophryne; species Pseudophryne corroboree. The sequence goes on from NC_086445.1 coordinate 565,611,600, forward strand.
CAGATTTTCGTTAAGAAACCGATTGATTGGAATGGTAAGCACTACACCTAATACAGCCCACTGAATGAATGGTAGCTGTAGGGCACTTTTTGTTGTTGTTAAATCCTTCAGGTCTGGAAAATTTTCATCAGATACCAAATTTTATATCTTTTTGGGTATTTGACACTATCCATGAAAACAATATTTCTTACCTGAGGATGCATTTTAAATTTTTTCGTTTTGGACAAATACAGCTCAGTTCTGAATGTTTACACTGGATGGGGGTAAGTATTGTATGCCTCCACTACCCTAAGCCCAACCCTCCGGGGTGCTGGCTAGGGCTAATCCTCTGGGGGTGTCTGCTACGGTCACCCCCCCCCCCGTGCCTAATCCTAACCATCCCCCACCCCTCCATGCCTTAATCCCCACCCTGATACTTACCTTTGGAATGTCAGGATACCAGCACTGGTCACATGAATGCCAGCATCCCGACTTTAATTGTTTGATGGGAGAAGGGTACATATTTAGGAGTAAATTACATATGTAAGAGGAAAATATTTGAAGCAGTATAATTTCCATTGTTAAAGTTATTTTGATAAAAGGATAACTTTTAGGGTAATTAGTACAGTATTTATTTTTTAGAATTGACAGATTGCAAATATCTTGCAAATATTGTAGTCATTTAATTTTCTGTGTTTTGTGTTTAAAAGAGATCTATATATTAAGATGAAAAAAGGCCATCACTGAAGGAAGCTTTTCTCAATTTATTTAAAGATTATCAGAGATTTTACCAGTGCTTTGCTTTTTGTTTTTCGCTGGGGCTTTAAAAGCAGCCACAGATTGGAAATGTAACAACTAAAATACAGTATGTACTGTATTGCCACAATAAGCAGTAATATAGATTTTATATTTGCCCATTACTTGCATCAGGGCCATACAAACTTTTTTCTTGGGGTGCCGTATTAACTTTCGACGGAGTGCCACAATATATTTTTTTACAGTTAGCCTAAAAGTTATTAGGTATTGACATTCTTATTCAAAGAAACAGAACTTATATAAAAAACTCTTTAAATTAATGTAATTTTAATTATATTAGATTTCACTGTGATGAGATACATAATATTAGAGATGTTCATTTCCATGGAAACCGAACACACCCAAACTTCTGAATTACAAGTAGATCAGAGTACCGGTTTGGGTCTTACCGCCAGGCTTGGATCCAAAAACAAGGCGAAACGTCATCTTCCCAGTGTCAAACATCGTGTGATTTGGATTACATAAAAGTATCTCCTTTATGATTTGTGTGCCATTTTACACAGAAAGCCAGATGGAGAGGGTTTGGGAAGTGAAGCAAATTCTATGTTTTATATTAATAACTGTCAAAATCAGTAAAGTAGGACATGGGCCATTTTGAGAGTGTGTTCTTTAGCACCCAGAGGCACTAAATGCAATTAGGAGGATTGGGAGGCATTCAAGTTGCCAGCTGCCGGGATCCCGGCAGTCAGGATACTAATGCCAGATTCCGGACAGCCGGTGAAATACCGGTGATCGCAATCCTGACCGCTACCCTGAATTCCCACTTGGGTGGTGGTTCACACCACCACCCGAGGGGGAATATAACCCTATGGTGACCTAAGGACACCACCGGGCCCGAAGCATGGTGAGTGCAGCTAGCTCGCGAGGGGACACACCCTGCACTCGCTGCCAATATTCCAGCTGTTGGAATCCTGGCATCGGTCTCCTGACAGCCAGGATCCCGACAGCCGGGAAATCATAAAGTATCTTGATGATTTTAGGACTAGCTGGGCTGGAGCTGGAGAACTGTGTTGTACAGATGGAGCCACGCTAGCCGTGGCAGACGCGCCTATTGCCGATAGCGTACCCCTCAGCCCAGGCCCGTGCGCCAGCGACAGAGACATGTCCCATTCACTTGAATGGAGAGTGTCTTCGTCCGCGTTCCTGGACAGAGACTCTCTGAATGGGAGCGTGTTTGTGCACTCCCGGCATGACCAGGCAGACAGGTTGCATAGTCACGCCGGGAGTGCTCATTTGCTATGGAGCCGCCTCAGATGAGTGTGGCTCCATCTGTACTTGTAGCTAAGCTTAAAGGCAGGGGCTTATGTCATTTTGCAGGAATGCAAAGGGAGACGGTGTGGTAAGTGAATTGGAAAGTACATTCTATTATTAATATTAATAACTGTCAAAGACAGTAAAGGAGGCCAGACACTGTGGGACTGTGTGCTGCAGCACCTAAAGACACTAAATGCCATTACAACTGGTCAGACTGGAGCTGGAGCACTGTGTTGTACTTGTAACTAAGCTTAAAGCCAGTAAAGGCAGGGGCACTGTGTCCTTTAAAAACACCCATTCGGAGCATTGTATTTATCTTAAAGGGCACTGTGTGGGCAATATCATTAAAAAAAAAAAAAGCCATTTAATTGCACTGTTAGGAGCATAATTTAAAAAAAAACCCTGTAGAGGCACTGTGGACTATAATCTGCAGCACTGTATTAAAAAAAAAGAAAATTAAGTGCCACCATTACTAGTAGTGCTGTAAATCACATTGTGACAAAAAAAATAAAAATAAAAATAAAATGTGTGTGTTCAGTTGCTGTGATAAAAAATAATGTTTATTGGGTTTATTAGGTGCCACCATTACTAGCAGTGTTGTAAGTCAATATTGGTTAATCAATGGAAGAGCAGGAACAGCATCCCAGTACTGGTGCTGTGGCTGCTGCCAGTCATGATAATACATCAACATCTACTAAAGGTGGTCCAGGGAACATAAAGTTTAAGAAAGGGCTCCTGAAATCTAAGCAATATTTCACAATGTTAAAGAAAACATTACCTCTAAAAGGAAAATGTACTGCTAAAAACATTAAATTGGCAACATACCATGCTCCACACGCAGTGGCAAGGAAAGGCTTAGGCTACGGCCTTTTTCTGAGAATGATGGTCCTGTCAGTGCTACTATTGTTTCATGCACTAGAAGAATTGCTACTGTGGAAGCACTGGTCATACACAGTCAGGCATCTTCTTCTGTAACCTCATATGATGACGCAACACCTTTTCCCCTATTAGAGGTGTCACCAGTAAAATCAGTGCAGAAAAAAACAATGTGTTCACAAACTTCACAAATCACTGAGAGGAGTCTAAGAGTCCATGAGAGCTATGTGTGAGTCTGACATTTCTGACACTGAACTCTTAGAAGCCTCCTTCTATAATTTCTGCACTCTCTGCAAATGTGGGGAAGAACGGTAGTACATGTAAAGATGGTGAAATAGAAAGTGAGGATGCTGCTGTGGAGTGCAACAGGAGGAGGGGGATATTTATGTCGCTGATGCAAATAAGGATGTTGATGATGAGGATGTTGTTTGTGTAAAAATACTGTAAGTCAGCCAGTGGAGATGTGCACCGGAAATTTTACGGGTTTTGTGTTTTGGTTTTGGATTCGGTTCCGTGACCGTGTTTTGGATTCGGACGTGTTTTGGCAAAACCTCCCTGAAATTTTTTTGTCGGATTCGGGTGTGTTTTGGATTTGGGTGTTTTTTTTTCAAAAACCCCTCAAAAACAGCTTTTCCAGTCTATTCTGAACACCTCACACCTCACAATATTATTTTTAGTCCTAAAATTTGCACCGAGGTCGCTGGATGACTAAGCTAAGCGACCCAAGTGGCTGGCACAAACACCTGGCCCATCTGCGTCAGACAGGATGGCACTTAAAAAAATTGGTCCCAAACAGCACATGATGTAAAGAAAAGAGAAAAAGAGGTGCACTGTGGTCGCTGGAGGGCTAAGCTAAGCGACACAAACACCTCAATATCACAGGAATTATTCGTTCTAATCAATGGTATTATTGGTCCAAATCACTGGAAGAAAATGACAAAATCACTGGAATTATTCATTCTAATCAATGGTATTATTGGTCTAAATCACTGGAAGAAAATGACAAAATCACTGGAATTATTAGTTCTAATCAAGGGTATTATTGGTCCAAATCACTGGAAGAAAATGGCAAAATCACTGGAATTATTCGTTCTAATCAATTATTGGTTAAAATCAGTGGAAGAAAATGACAAAATCACTGGAATTATTTGGCAAGATCACTGTAATTAATAATTATAAATCACTGATATTAATTGGTAAAATCTCGCTACCCCTGCCTAGTGGAGTGGAATCTAGATGGGATTTTGTACCAGGGACACAATAACTTCATCAATTGTCTAAATCCCACTGCACTAATGGTGGAAAACGGGCACACGTCTAACAGAGCACTGTTTATACAGAGAACTGATTATACTGATCACTGATGATACTACGGAGAACTGACACTGAGCAGCGAGAACAGCACTGGACTATTGTACTGTAGTATACTGGTCACCACAATGCAGCACTGACACTGAGCACAGATATTAAGCACTGATCAGGATACTAGAAGTGACACAGAGCTGCAAGATACAGCAATGGCCTACTGTACTGTACTATATGTATACTGATGGTCACCAAAATGCTGCACTGTCCTACTATATACTGCTCACAACACTGCAGCACAGATATGGAATGGATACTTGCAGTGACACAGGGCTTCAAGATACAGCAATGGCCCACTGTACTGTCCTACTATAATTATATACTAGTGGTCCCCACAATGCAGCATACTGAGCACAGATATTACCAGGTGTATCTCACACATCGCTCAGTACAGATTACAGGATGTATAATCACCTGGTGTATAACACACGTCGCACAGTACAGTATACAGAATGCCGCTCTGGAGGGATCAGTATTTGGCAGGAAGGTGAGGCCTGGTCCTAGCAGCAGAGTGACAGGCGGCCGTATAGTAGCAGCCAGCTCCAAATCTGGCAGTGTGTGGAGAGGGAGGGGGTGAGGGAAGGGAACGAGGGCTGGAGTGTCTGAGCGGAGGGCTTGGAAGTTCAGGGGGAGTGAGGCGGGAGCAGCTCTTCCATAGCAGTGCACAGTGGTGGTGACGGAGTCTGACAAAGGAGGGAGGAGGAGGATTGGGGCAACTGGCCGCAGGGGAGCAATGTGCCACAGCCATCACCTGCAGGAGGAGTGGAGGGAAACACATCCTATCTGCCCCAGATAAGTGACTTCTGATAAGAGCAATTGAGGGTCGGAGTTTTTCTGAAAGGTGGAAAGGAAGGGGTTCTTTTTCATGTAGACTGGAAGGACTACAACAAACTTCCAGTGACTACACTTTTCACCCTAGTTCGGCAGCCCTGCTGCCCTTTAATACACAGATGAATGAAGACTCCATTTGGAAAGGCGGACGCTCAGCGATCAAGAGCTGATGCAGCACATGCAGGTGTTTCTGCAAATATGATGAAGAAAAGAACATCTCATAAGAAACATTGAAACAATATGGGACCAAGTTAACCAATCTCCCAGCCAAGGTGAAATATTGTAGGCTGTAGAATACAGCATGGGTGGAAAGAGGGCAGTGGGCCAATAACCCAGTGGAAAGGAAAAGCTCTGGATCAAGTACCAGTGAATCCCTCCCTCTATCTTATAAAGTATGATGGATTTGATTGTGTCTATGGACTTGAGCTTCACAAGGATGAAAGGGTGTCTGCTCTTGAAGTTCTACCAGACAGAGTTGCCTCATCCCGAATCAGTGATGCCCATTTGGTTGACACAATAATTGGTAAAGCAGTGGAGCATATGTTTGAAACAGAGGATGGTTCCAAGGATGAGTGGCGAGGGATGGTATTAGCACGAGCACCTATTATGAACACATGGTTTTATTATTATATAACCTATGAAAAGGACCCAGTATTATATATGTATCAACTTTTAGATGACTATAAAGAAGGAGATCTTCGGATCATGCCAGACTCAAATGATTTCCTTCCAGCTGAAAGAGAACCAGGGGAGGTTGTGGACAACCTGGTTGGCAAGCAAGTGGAATATGCCAAAGAAGATGGCTCAAAAAGGACTGGCATGGTTATTCATCAAGTTGAAGCTAAACCATCTGTGTACTTCATTAAGTTTGCTGACGATTTCCATATTTATGTCTACGATTTGGTGAAGACATCCTAAATGGGATTCTGTACAAACGTAATCTAATGTAAACATTTGTAGTAAGTCGCTGCTTTCTGATTACAGAAATGCTCAGATATTCCTGCGAATCCACAATCCCTTCCCAGAGGAAAAAGAAATTCAGAAACCGTTGTTTGAGAACGTTTGTTCTCTTTCCCTTACAAAGGAACAAACCACTTTCCAAGAAGACTGACGTTTTTGGGATTATGGAGACATAATGTTTTTGAATATAAATCCTAGAGCAGGTGGTGTATTAGAGCAAAAGAGTACAAGAAATCAGCCATGCAGTTTCTAAAATATTATGACAAAATGATACTGTATTTCATAAGCACTCATTCCTAACTCTGCGAAGTAATGTATGGTATACTGTATCTGGCTTCCATGAGGTAGTTGTCCATTATTTCAGCTTCCATTGACCTTTTTGAAAGCAGTAGAAGTTATCGATTCTTTTTTTTCCCCCTATTTTTAATTTTCTCCTGCATAGCCCAGTAAAATGTTGCAATGTTAAGTATTGACTTGTGCATTCTGGGGGTCCACTTCTTCACCAAACCCTGCCAAATCTCATCCTAACCCTCTGTTCCACGTTCTCTATGTACCCCATCTATGTCACCCCTGTCTGTCTACCCCTCCCCTTTAGATTGTAAGCTATCACGAGCAGGGCCCTCTTCCCTCATGTGCTTATCCTTTGTCTTACTTTAATAATCTTCAACTGTACCACATCCAGCAGTCTTCTGCCACCTGATACTTATTCCAGTGTCATCTACTGATGTAACTATGTTTATTTACCCTGTACTTGTCCTATACTGTCATCAACTGTAAGTTGCTGTTTTCCTGTTATGTACTCTGTAATTGGGCGCTGCTGAACCCTTGTGGCGCTATATAAATAATAATAATAATAATAATAATAATAATAATATAGGGTGTATAATCCCCAGGTGTATCTCACACATTGCTCAGTACAGTATATAGGGTGTATAATCCCCAGGTGTATCTCACACATCACACAGTACAGTATATAGGGTGTATAATTCCCAGGTGTATCTCACACATCGCTCAGTACAGATTAAAGGATGTATATCACCAGGTGTATAACACACATCGCACAGTACAGTATACTGGGTGTATAATTAATTGCCAGGTGTATCACACACATCGCACAGTACAGTATATAGTGTGTATAATCCCAAGGTGTATCTCACACATCGCTCAGTACAGTATACAGGGTGTATAATCACCAGGTGTATCACAAACGTTGCACAGTACAGTATACAGGGTGTATAATCCCCAGGTGTATCTCACACATTGCTCTGTGCAGATTACAGGATGTATAAAATCACCAGGTGTATAACACACGTTGCACAGTACAGTATACATACTGGTCACAACAATGCAGCAGATATTGAGCACTGATCAGGATACTAGAAGTGACACAGAGCTGCAAGATACAGCAATGGCCTACTGTACTGTACTATATGTATACTGCTGGTCACCAAAATGCTGCACTGTCCTACTATATACTGCTCACAATAATGCAGCACAGATATGGATAGTATACTTGACACAGAGCTGCAAGATACAGCAATGGCCTACTGTACTGTACTACTATAATTATATACTGGTGGTCCCCACAATGCCGCACACTGAGCACAGATATTTGCAGCACACTGACCACAGATATGGAGGGTTTTCAGGCAGAGAACGTAGATATTTTCAGCACACTAAGCACAGATATTTTCAGCACACTGAGCACAGATATTTGCAGCACACTGAGCACAGATACGGAGCTTTTCAGGGAGAGAACGCAGCCACGTCCTCTCCGTTCAATCTCCAATGCACGAGTGAAAATGGCAGCGATGCACGGCTCTTTATATAGAATACGAATCTCGCGAGAATCCAACAGCGTGATGATGACGTTCGGACGCGTTCGGGTTAACCGAGTGAGGCGGGAAGATCCGAGGCTGCCTCGGACCCGTGTAAAATAGGTGAAGTTCGGGGGGGTTCAGATCTCAACGAACCGAACCCGCTCATCTCTATCAGCCACCAGTGGCAGCAGTTTTTGCCCTGGTTAAAAAGAAGGCCATTGTCATATCTAGGCATAAGATCAAAAAAGCCACCTGCTATGTGTGGAATTATTTTTACCCAAATCCTGACAACATTTGTGTAAGGCATCTGTACCATTAATGAGGCCAAAGTTAACATAGGCAGAGACATTAACAATCTAAGCACCTTCTCACTGTTATGTCATTTGCAGTGAGTTCATGCAAGTTATTTATCAAAATCTGAATAAATCCTGTAAAATAATAACAATAAGCAGTCAGCTACTACCAGTTTTGACCAGCACATGCAATCTCCACTGCCAATACCCTTATAATCAACCTCCTCATTAATGATCGGAGATAGGGGGCCCACACAAACCGAGCACTTCAGCCACAAAAATGGCATTCTGTTGCTGGTTTGTTAAACTGTGAATGTCCTTATTAATATAAAACATAAGAGTGGGAGGGACAATTCCATCTTGCTCCACTTTTAGTCTAGATTTAGGAGAAAAAACACGGTATTATCTCTAATACTCAGACTCTCTGGTGCACCTCATAATATACTACAGGGTTGTGTTGCAAAATAAGGAAGGGTGGGGGGGGGGGGGGGGGGTGAATTTAGGCCAGCAGGTAAACATCCTAATATTTGTTAGTGTACAATAAGATAGGCTGATTTGGAGTTTGCAGATTTTTTCTTCAACCCTCAGCTTTTAATATTGTATTCCATTTTGGGTCATTTCTCTACTAAAAATAAGAACATTTTTAAATAAAAATAATCAATTTAAATCACTCAATCCTTTGCCTTTCTCCACTACATACTTCACCTCTATTTCCACGTACTGCCCTGGGGCCTTTTAATTCTAAAACACTATGTATATATGGGTTCAAATAGTTTATTAAACTGCCATACTGTCTTCCACTGGTCTATTCTTTAAAACTGCTGTGTTTGTGCAAAAGGTCCAGTCCAGATCTAACCCTCATAAGTGCCCACACAGATCCCCCATTATGTTACTTACATCTCCTTGTCTAGGTCTAAGGGTGCGTACACATTATGAAATCTGCTGGTTTCTTCCAACGATATTGTATAGTGTGTACGCTCAATAATGGGTACGATGTATGCTGCATCACATGTCAGATCTGCATGCAGGTTTGAAGTGCGATATTGCTTACGAGAGCCATGCTGCATTGTCCAGCTCCTCCCTCCGCCGCCGCTCTTCGCAGCTGACATCAGCAAGTGTGTATGCACTTGCTGATGTCGGGGTCTCATTGCAAGTGATGTCGCATCGTGCGGACATTGCACTGATGTGTACATAGCCTAAGTCCTTTCTTTTAAATTTGTCCAATGACTGCTGCAACCGCCAAGTCCTCATGCACCACTTCAGTCTTAGCTATACCACTTGCAGCTGTAGAGGTGCCTACCGGTATTGACGTCACCAGGCTGTGCTGCAGGGAAAAAGTAAACTGCCTCTGGAGGAATCCAGATTCTTGCAGTGGGAAGTCCACAATTGGACCATGAGACATAGTTTGGCTGCCCCTGATCTACATATATATATATATATATATATATATATATAGTAGGCTCCCCCAGTATATATTTTCTATATCACAAGTATAGTAAAATGTATTAATAATTATAATCCGCATCATCACAACAACAACAACAACAACAACAACAACAGTATAAGAAGAAAAAGATTATATGATGATGATGATGATGATGATGATGATGATTAATAATAACAGAGGAGTTGGTGTTGAACTGAAGGACATAATCTTGTGAAGTATTGTAAGGGAAAACAAATACAAACAGGACATACTCAGACACAACAGAACCTTCTCAAAATACAGAATAGCCCTGTTCCTAACAAATGGACAGCAGACCAGAAGAACATGCCATGGCTGCATGGAGAATTGCCCAAGACTTCATACCCTTTGTCTGATTATAAAAATGCAAAACTCACTAAAGTAATATCTCTATTCATACTAACTATCTTTTCCTCTGTGCCACAAGCTACTAAAACTATTTTATAGCATTAAAAATATAATCTCTTTTCTTCTTTTTTTTCTAACTACAGCTAGCTATTCCCTATCTACGTGTCTAACTGAACCATGTAGTACAAAGTTAACATTTATACTTTTATTTATTAAATATAGATTTGGAAAAATCCATTTAAGTCATACACCAGAAAATGCATTTATTAAATGTAGAAAAATCAATCATTGTGGAGTATTGGAATGCTTCTAATATAACTGAGGTGAATATGTGGAAACCTCAATCCCTGTTATATTAATAATTACAAATAATTCCGTCTCAGTGGATTTCTGGTGTTTCTTATTTAGAATCCAGATAGATCTCTCATCCACTATTGCCAAAGGGAAAGTATTGCATCAGTTATGAAAACCTTTGCTCTCTGTTATGATGTGGTTTAATTAATTCTTTACTGAAACACTTTACCCAGTTCAGAATTTTTTTATGCTCCTATTTGGGGTTAATAAGAGCTATTTGGTTTTGCAATCATTCGGTTTTTAAGACAGGACTTACTTAAGAATATGTAGTGCCAGTTAATTACTAATTGTTAAATGAGTAACCGAAAAACATCAATAAAAGATATTTTTAGCAATAGTTCAAAATTGCAAAGCTGGCATACTAATTTATATTCAGAATGCTTACATCTGTACTTTTTCATTGTTGTTGTATTTAGTTCCAGTTACCAGTGTTGCTTTAAAGGCAAATGTAATAATTTAATTACACTGAAATGGATACTAACTGGATCTCATTGATAGCTGCACTTTGATCTATATACCTTTTATTTTTTTTAATTTTCCCATATCTTAAGTTGCTGGTTAAGAACCAGGGACCTCCTCTTCTATGGTTATTATTAGATTTAGGTTGCCTCTTATATTTTTGTGTGTTTAATAAATAGTTTAAATGTATTTCATGTGCATATTGGTGAATAGGGGGTGTAGGGTGGTGCCCAAGTCTGCAGCACATGAGTTGGGTTTTCCAAATAAAAACCTAACAATTACAGTATATACATTGCAATGGTAACACTGGTGCTAGGGTTGCTATATTTGAAGAACTGGGACACATTTGCAGGGATCCTACTGACACAGTCAACCTGCACTGCACTCTATTGCATAAACCCCAGAACAAGGGTATTATATTGGTGTGAAGTCAAATACAGACAGTAAATAGAATTTAGCGTCATTTGGACATTTAAAACACATAAAAAGTTCACAATTTATCCTGACTATATGCATTTTCACTAAAATAAATGTGTGCTAGTAGCATACTTGCCTACTCTCCCTGAAGTTGCGGGAGGCTCCCCCGGAAGAGCATGCACATCTCCCGGATCTTGCCCGCACATTAGTGAAGCGGGCAGGATGAAGAGATAATCTCTGGCATTTGCAGGTCTGTGGTTTGGGGGTGGGGCTAAAATTTTACAAATAGCATAATTTTAGCCCCTCCCCGCAAATTGCTGCATTTTCCTGGTGTGGGGGTGGGGCTTGATGATGTCACCGCCCGACACCATTCCCCAAAAGTTACATGCGGCATCTCCTCTCCTGGAGAAGAGAAATAAAATGAAGGTAAGTATGGCTAATAGCTGCCAATAGTCAGTACAGTGACTGGAATAGAACAGGGCTGGTATCAGCCAATAGTAGCTACTCCTAGTGCAGCAGGATTGATCTGCAGGACACTCACACTCCAGGTACTTAGCATCAACAATGGGGAACACTCACACTACAAGCACTTACAGTTATCTCTGTGGAACATTCAGCTCTGTGGGACACTGACATTCCAGGTGTTTACAGTCAGCTCTGTGGAACACTCTGTGGGACACTGGCAAATAGAGCATTTACAGTCTGCTCTCTGGGACTCTCACACTCCAGGTGCTTATAGTCACCTTTGTGAGACACTCACACTTCAGTAGCCTACACTCACACTCCATCCATGTGCTTCCACTGAGTTCTATGAGACACTCTACAGTACATTCATACTCCTTTCTATTGGACACACACTCATCTCTGCAGGTATGAGATACACATACTGTACCTGCCTATGAACTGGAGCCCTGCTGCTGTCCGCCACAGCACTCTCCATCTGCCATTCCCAGTATAGAAACCATAGGCTCACTTTGGATAGGAAGAGCCGTGTGACCAGTCCCAGCCAAACCATCTGCACTGCAGTAGTCACTTCTCCTGTTCCCACATGGGAAACCCACACTCGGCTGTTCAGCTCCTGTCTCACACATTCCATTGTTCAAAAGCAGCAAGCCTGATAGCCCATGGCACCTTTGGATAGAGACAAATCAGATGTAAACTTGGAAAGCCATTAGGTCCTAAAATACATAGTGTCAGTTTTGCTCAGATATAGACTCAGAGAGGCAGCAGGACATTTTGGCATCCAAAAGACTGCCTTCAGGATGCCAGGGCACAGAGCCGAATTCTGGTACAATTCCAGTAAAACTGGGTCATATAGCACACCTATCTGTAGCTCACTTCGAAAAAAGGAGCCATGGATGTAATGCTGATTTACAAATATAATTATGCACAAAACTTGAACACAAGTCAGGAATGAAATGATCATACAAATCACATAATTAAATACTAAGCTAAAAGCCCAGATTGTCTATCTGGTAAATTCAATAAAATATATTTATTAGTAAAGCAACGTGGGTACAAATCCTCAATGTTAAAAGAAAAACATACAGTATTCATTGTCTTGGAGAGTGAACTCTCACAATGGTAGAACACAAAAGTATCACAGTTTCAAATATAGCAGGGTTTAAAAAAAATAATAAATACATAGTTCTTAGAAAACAAATATAAAACAAAAGCAAAGCAAAAAACGAATTTATTATCTCAGTCTGGTGACGTTGCGATGTGTTTTGTGGATAACCTCCATTTCCTCTTTTGATAGTTGTGCAAAAGAGTTATAGCAACCCTGGGTAAAACAATCCTACCTAGATCAAGTGAAGTTCAGCCTGCTCCATAGGTGCTATAACTAAGCATCGGCTTATGACTTGGATAGAAGATGGCAATGTGTCAGGAAAGTACCACCTACTGCACAGATCAATAAGGAAAGGTTCACAAAATGAAATACAAAATTTGATGCTATTAACAAATTAGTTTAGAATACCTTAACTATTTAACCTTTGCTGCTCCTAAAAAAGGTGGCTACTGTTTCCCCACACACGCTAAGAAAAATAAAACAATATAAGGATTGATAAGAATATATATCAAAATGTATATATACATATACATTTTATATAAAAATGTAGACAAGAATTAAGTCAACAGCAAAATTAAACAAATATCTGTTTTATGCACTGATTATCGTACCCTGTAAAACATGATAGTAAACCATAAGCAATGAATTATATAGAAGTGGTGAATTCAAGTAATAAAAATAATGTTAGCTAGTGGTGTATTGCCATCTAAAAATTGTGGTACTCTGTAAAATACTTTAAATGTTACAAAAGAGATAGCTACAACAGACATGATAAGAAATAAAAAGATGGAGTAACTTGAGCCCTCTAACTGCAGCTCAGCCACAACTCACAATGGCACCACTTTTTAATAGTACAGTATACAATATATAAAGAGAGTGGTCTACAAGTACAGAATTAGATGATTTTTCTAACACTCTGGAAATCTCTATAGAAGATAACAAGGAAACTTCATCAATACAAAATAGTGGCAATTCAGCTTAACTGTTGTTAATATCATTATCATCATCACCACCACCACAATACAATATTATTTTATCCACACTGGAAACCACTCTAACCGAAGAAGTTTTTATTTGTTGCAAAGGGTGGCACAGGTCTTCCTTATAGAACTTATAATTTATTTCATAGAACATCAGTCTTTCCACATTTCTTGGGAGTAGCCTCCTATGCCGATTGCTCACAATGTTCCCAGCTGTGCTAAACACTCATTCCAAGTACACACTGGAGGGTAGGCAGCTTAAGTAAAGCAAAACCACTTTGCACAGGGGCCCCAAATTGCCATTTTTTTACTCCCAGTTCTGGTAAGTCTGTCTGACATGCTAACTTGTACACTGTCATTAAAATAATCCTCCACCATTCTATTAATGGTTATTATATAAGATTGAGTCACAGTAGAGGTGCAAATAATTTTCTGCAATTCTTTTAGGCCTGACCAAATGTCATAATATTGTTTTACTCTGGTGCGCTGAGTTAACTCATCATCACCAATTGGTCTCTTGGAAAAGGTCATTTTTTTCTGGCAGCAGCAGAAACAGCAGGAGAAGCTGAAGCAGGAGATGTTGTAGTGTCATGTGCCACTTGGGCTGACAGCTAGCTCACAACAAGCACTTTGCGACTCTTAAATTGTGGGTCATTTGGAAAGAAAGGCGCTGCATAGGATTTACACCTAGGATCTAGCATGGTTGCCAAAATCTGATGTTCCAGTATCAAGATGTTGCAAACCCTCGTGTCCTGGCAAAGTGAAACATAACTTGATCTACAAGTCAAATGCATTTGAATCGCTTTATTTCATTTCTTCTTCAGCTTTTCTAGCTGCTTTTCCAGTAGTGCAAATAAAGGAATCACCTTACTCAAGCTGGTTGTGGCTAAACTATTAGTGGGATAAGCCATTTTGCTTTCACATCCCTGAGTTTTTCCAACAGATTGGCAATGGTATGTCTGCTAGTGAAGCCAGTGACATAGATAGCAGGCTAAATGCACTATTGCGTGATAGTGAAAGAACCACCTCAACCAGTGGTATTTCCCAATACCAGGACAGAATGAAAACATGTAAAAAATGGATTCCATATGGAAAACAGAACATATTAAAAAATATAGTCTAATATGCTTAAAAAAAATTAATATCACAATAATTTCATTTACAGAATTATAAAAGTATAGAACCACACATAGGTAATTTAGCAAAAAGCAAATCCCAAATTGGTATTGATCAAGGTGAAGGATTACCAGAATTCAGCATAAAATGGGCCTCTAGATGTATCCTTATACACTAATGATTGTTCATCAATTACGTTTGTTGCTAATTTTTTTATGTTTTCCTTATAGGGAAGTTGCCCATATATAAGGTCATATTGTCCTCCAGCTGTCAATTATGACGACAGCAAAAATGTCATTGGAAGTTGTGTTTTGCTCGTCAACATGCACTTTAGGATAATTAAAGTGATTTATCTTTTCCCTTTCATATTAACTGATATGATTAGACAAGGGACTTAAGGATGTTTTACAAATTTGAACAATGTGCAGAAGACCTTTCCTACAGTTAATAACTCTTTGCGTCTCATCAGCGGGTCAAGCGTACAGGAAGTGTGTTACCGGAAGTACCCATGTGGGTCACTATGTGTTCCAAGGGAATGAAAATACCACATTCCCCTGCCTAATTCTAATATTCAGTAAAAGAAAAGAGAGAAAAAAAAGAGTGCCTTGAGGTAGGGAACCATCCCAAAATGCGTTGGTGGTAGTGATGTGCACCGGACATTTTTCGGGTTTTGTGTTTTGGTTTTGGATTCGGTTCCGCGGCCGTGTTTTGGATTCGGACGCGTTTTGGCAAAGCCTCCCTGAAATTTTTTTGTCGGATTCGGGTGTGTTTTGGATTCGGGTGTTTTTTTCAAAAAACCCTAAAAAACAGCTTAAATCATAGAATGTGGGGGTCATTTTGATCCCATAGTATTATTAACCTCAATAACCATAATTTCCACTCATTTCCAGTCTATTCTGAACACCTCACAATATTATTTTTAGTCCTAAAATTTGCACCGAGGTCGCTGGATGGCTAAGCTAAGCGACACAAGTGGCCGACACAATCACCTGGCCCATCTAGGAGTGGCACTGCAGTGTCAGACAGGATGGCACTTCAAAAAAATAGTCCCGAAACAGCACATGATGCAAAGAAAAAAAGAGGCGCACCAAGGTCGCTGTGTGACTAAGATAAGCGACACAAGTGGCCGACACAAACACCTGGCTCATCTAGGAGTGGCACTGCAGTGTCAGACAGGATGGCACTTCAAAAAAATTGTCCCCAAACAGCACATGATGCAAAGAAAAAAAGAGGCGCACCAAGGTCGCTGTGTGACTAAGCTAAGCGACACAAGTGGCCGACACAAACACCTGGCCCATCTAGGAGTGGCACTGCAGTGTCAGACAGGATGGCACTTCAAAAAAATTGTCCCCAAACAGCACATGATGCAAAGAAAAAAAGAGGCGCACCACAGGTATAGAATGTAGATGGATAGTATACTTAATGATGACACAGAGGTAGGTACAGCAGTGGCCTTCCGTACCGTACTGCTATATATAGTATACTGGTGGTCACTGTGTCAGCAAACTGCAAAACTAAAATGCACCACAGGTATAGAATGTAGATGGATAGTTTACTTAATGACGACACAGAGGTAGGTACAGCAGTTTCCTTCCGTACCATACTGCTATATATAGTATACTGGTGGTCACTGTGTCAGCAAACTGCAAAACTAAAATGCACCACAGGTATAGAATATAGATGGATAGTATACTTAATGACGACACAACGGTAGGTACAGCAGTGGCCTTCCGTACCGTACTGCTATATATAGTATACTGGTGGTCACTGTGTCAGCAAACTGCAAAACTAAAATGCACCACAGGTATAGAATGTAGATGGATAGTATACTTAATGACGACACAGAGGTAGGTACAGCAGTGGCCTTCCGTACCGTACTGCTATATATACTGGTGGTCACTGTGTCAGCAAACTGCACAACTGAAATGCACCACAGGTATAGAATGTAGATGGATAGTATACTTAATGACGACACAGAGGTAGGTACAGCAGTGGCCTTCCGTACTGTACTGCTATATATAGTATACTGGTGGTCACTGTGTCAGCAAACTGCAAAACTAAAATGCACCACAGGTATAGAATGTAGATGGATAGTATACTTAATGACGACACAGAGGTAGGTACAGAAGTGGCCTTCCGCACCGTACTGCTATATATACTGGTGGTCACTGTGTCAGCAAACTGCAAAACTAAAATGCACCACAGGTATAGAATGTAGATGGATAGTCTACTTAATGATGACACAGAGGTAGGTACAGAAGTGGCCTTCCGAACCGTACTGCTATATACAGTATACTGGTGGTCACTGTGTCAGCAAACTGCAAAACTAAAATGCACCACAGGTATAGAATGTAGATGGATAGTATACTTAATGGATGACGACACAGAGGTAGGTACAGCAGTGGCCTTCCATACCGTACTGCTATATATACTGGTGGTCACTGTGTCAGCAAACTGCACAACTGAAATGCACCACAGGTATAGAATCTAGATGGATAGTATACTTAATGACGACACAGAGGTAGGTACAGCAGTGGCCTACTGTACCGTACTGCTATATATAGTATACTGGTGGTCACTGTGTCAGCAAACTGCAAAACTAAAATGCACCACAGGTAAAGAATGTAGATGGATAGTATACTTAATGATGACACAGAGGTAGGTACAGAAGTGGCCTTCCATACTGTACTGCTATATATAGTATACTGGTGGTCACTGTGTCAGCAAACTGCAAAACTAAAATGCACCACAGGTATAGAATGTAGATGGATAGTATACTTAATGACAACACAGAGGTAGGTACAGAAGTGGCCTTCCGTACCGTACTGCTATATATAGTATACTGGTGGTCACTGTGTCAGCAAACTGGAAAACTAAAATGCACCACAGGTATAGAATGTAGATGGATAGTATACTTAATGACGACACAGAGGTAGGTACAGCAGTGGCCTTCCGTACCGTACTGCTATATATACTGGTGGTCACTGTGTCAGCAAACTGCACAACTGAAATGCACCACAGGTATATAATCTAGATGGATAGTATACTTAATGACGACACAGAGGTAGGTACAGCAGTGGCCT
This sequence comes from Pseudophryne corroboree, assembly GCF_028390025.1. Lineage (NCBI taxonomy): Eukaryota > Metazoa > Chordata > Amphibia > Anura > Myobatrachidae > Pseudophryne > Pseudophryne corroboree. The sequence goes on from NC_086445.1 coordinate 565,629,586, forward strand.
ACTGTACCATACTGCTAAATATAGTATACTGGTGGTCACTGTGTCAGCAAACTGCAAAACTAAAATGCACCACAGGTATAGAATGTAGATGGATAGTATACTTAATGATGACACAGAGGTAGGTACAGAAGTGGCCTTCCGTACCGTACTGCTATATATAGTATACTGGTGGTCACTGTGTCAGCAAACTGCAAAACTAAAATGCACCACAGGTATAGAATGTAGATGGATAGTATACTTAATGACGACACAGAGGTAGGTACAGCAGTGGCCTTCCGTACCATACTGCTATATATACTGGTGGTCACTGTGTCAGCAAACTGCACAACTGAAATGCACCACAGGTATAGAATCTAGATGGATAGTATACTTAATGACGACACAGAGGTAGGTACAGCAGTGGCCTACTGTACTGTAATGCTATATATTATATACTGGTGGTCACTGGTCAGCAAAACTCTGCACTGTACTCCTCCTATATAATATTATACTGGTGGTCCCCAGTCCCCACAATAAAGCAGCACACTGAGCACAGATATGGAGTGTTTTTCAGGCAGACAACGTATACTGGTGGTCACTGGTCAGCAAAACTCTGCACTGTACTCCTGCTATATAATACAGCTGCTCCCCAGTCCCCACAATAAAGCAGTGTGAGCACAGATATATGCTCCCCAGTGCTCCCCACAATTAAGCAATAATGCACAATCAAGTTCAACAATAACGGAGAGGACGCCAGCCACGTCCTCTCCCTAACATTTCCAATGCACGAGTGAAAATGGCGGCGACGCGCGGCTGCTTATATAGAATCCGAATCTCGCAAGAATCCGACAGCGGGATGATGACGTTCGGGCGCGCTCGGGTTAACCGAGCCATATGGGAGAATCCGAGTATGGCTCGGACCCGTGTAAAAAGGGTGAAGTTCGGGGGGGTTCGGTTTCCGAGAAACCAAACCCGCTCATCACTAGTTGGTGGCAGGAGATAGGAGCGTGACTTGACCCACAAAATTAAAGGTATCAGGCTGATCAGATGGCAGTGTGATTTGGACTGAGGAGACAGGTTCAGGAGCCAGTCACTCCAAAGATACATCTAGAGGCCCATTTTATGCTGAATTCTGGTAATCCTCCACCTTGATCAATACCAATTAAATACTTTAAAGCATCATCCGTGCCGGAGCTCTCACTTACAAGTGATCAGCAGGATCATCCATTGTTCTCTCAGAGATGTCTGCACATAAAGGTTAACAGCACCAGCAGCTAGAGAGACTGAGAATCGGTGAGACCAAAGTTAATTTTTGTCTGGCCAGACATATGAACTGTCCATTTAAAACACTGCTAGCAGACCTGTGTGGTGGACATTGATTACAGAGAAGTTTATGCACCAATCTGTTTCTGCTACAGCAGCACCTGTAATCAGTTACAAACAGCTGAGTTTAAGGTCATTTGCAACAAAGTCTCCATCCTATATGCTACAGTGTATTAACACTGAGTGGTAAACTACAAGCTATAAGACTATAAAGAGGAAATACTTCTGATATTTTATTTATTTTTATTTTTATATGTGGACTGCATTTTAAATTATGAAAATTGTGGAGCATGTATAATTTAAAAACCGCAGGTAGATGTAATTTTTCATGTGTTCTAGGGACATAGGCCCACATTCCGAGTTGATCGCTCGATAGCTGCTTTTAGCAGCAGTGCAAACGCTAAACCGCTGCCCTCTGGGAGTGTATCTTAGCTTAGCAGAAGTGTGAACGAAAGGTTAGCAGAACAGTGCTGAAATTTTTTCATGCAGTTTCAGAGTAGCTGCAGACCTACTCCTGCCTTGCGATCACTTCAGTCTGTTTAGTTCCTGTTTTGATGTCACAAACACGCCCTGCGTTCAGCCAGGCACTCCCCCGTTTCCCCAGGCACGCCTGCATTTTTTACCTGACACACCTGCGGTTTTACCTGACACGCCTGCGTTTTTTTGCACACTCCCAGAAAACGGTCAGTTACCTCCCAGAAACGCCCCATTCCTGTCAATCACTCACCGATCAGCAGTGCGACTGAAAGGCGTCGCTCGACCTTGTGTGAAACTGTATAGTTTTGTGTGAAAGCACGTTGCGTGTGCGCACTGCGGCCCATACGCATGTGCAGAAATGCCAATTTTTAGCCTGATCGCTACGCTGCGAACAATGGCAGCTAGCGATCAACTCGGAATGACCCCCATAGTATTTTAATAAATTGGTATTAATTCCTGAGCGCTGTAATAACATTTCTTCTTTGGGCTTTAACACTTTTCTTAGGTTTGAGCAACCCCTATATTACCAGCAGCACAGTAATTAAATTGATAAGCACGTGGCCACACCCCCTTGGTGTATTTTTTCTCTACATACTGTATTTGAAGATATTAATGTCTCCTCTTAGATGCCTCTTTTCTAGTGTATACATATTTAACCTATTAAGCCTTTCCTCGTACTCCAGTGTCTCTAACCCTTTAATCAATTTAGTAGCTCGCCTTTGAAATCTTTCTAGTTCCCCAATATTTTTTTTTTTTAAAGATATATTTATTGAACTTTTTGGACATACAACTAGAACACATTTCGTACATGTCAGAAGTCATTATAGTGACAATAAATCATGTCAAAGTTTGCATCACACATATCAAATCAAACTGAACATAATGAGGATTAGTTAAAAAGACTTCCCAAAGTGTGATAATAATATGTTATTTCACAAAGCAATCTAACTCTGCACAGAAATAGAGAATAAGGAAAAATTTAAGAGACAGAGGGGGTAATTCTGAGTTGATCGCAGCAGGAACTTTGTTAGCAGTTGGGCAAAACCATGTGCACTGCAGGGGAAGCAGATATAATATGTGCAGAGAGAGTTAGATTTGGGTGGGTTATTTTGTTTCTGTGCAGGGTAAATACTGACTGCTTTATTTTTACACTGCAATTTAGATTGCAGATTGAACACACCCCACCCAAATCTAACTCTCTCTGCACATGTTATATCTGCCTCCCCTGCAGTGCACATGGTTTTGCCCAACTGCTAACAAAGTTCCTGCTGCGATCAACTCAGAATTACCCCCAGAGAGTATAAACAAACATTAAAGGGATTGCACATGAGGAGAGAGGAGGTAGGGAAGGGAAGGGATGTCGGTGTAGAGTAAAGGCCAGCATATTTATACCTTAACATTTTTTATTTCATTAAGGTAAGCAAATAGAGAGAAATGTAACTTAATTTTCACATACATAAGACTTATAGGCAGATACTTTGCAGTCTAAAATCTTTAATATGTGTAGTTTCGAAGGGAGATCTAAAATTTCAATAAAAGGACTCCATTTTACACAAAACTTACGAATCCGAAAATTGTATACTGATGATAGGAATGTTCTCTTGTCATAATATAAGATTTGTAAAAGTTTTTGTTTAATCTCCACAATAGACGGAGCGGAGCGTTTAACCCATCTAATCAATATAATTTTTTTACCAAGTGTGAGTATAATGCTGAGTAAAGGGTGAGTGTCCAGATTCAAAATCCAATTCTTACAGTTTAAACATAGACAAGCTAGCAGGTCAGGTGTAACATTTGTGAAGAATAGGTGGTTGACAAACGCTACGAGTTTGAACCAGAAATGTCTAACTTTCCTGCACTCCCACATAGAGGATATTCCACATTTAACAGAAGCTTCCAGTTTCATTAGGTATCATATGTTTATGTTGCAACGGGTGAATGTATGCCCTATGCAGGGTTCTCAAATGTACCTATTGTAAATAAGATGAGGCTAAATATTTGAGAGACCTATGGCAAGGATCAGTAAGTTCGGTAATGTCCGTTAAAGTGGAAATATCACATTTCCACTTTAATAATGAATTATCCCATTGAATAGTGGGGGAACATGTCAATAAAATTGTGTACATATATTTAACTTTAAAAGAACGTGTTTGTGCAGATTTAAGGAGAGCGTCAATAGCTTTAGAAGCCGGGTTCGAACTACATGAAGTATTAGGATGGGTAGAAGAAATAAAAGAAAATACAAAGTGACGCACCTGGAAATACATAAACATATGTCAATTAGGAAGATCAAATTTTCAACATAAGTCCGAGAATGAGTATAGAAAGCCACCCGGGTCAAAGACCTTGTTAAATGAGTCAAGACCCTTGGTTTTCCAGAGAGAGTAGGTAGCATTTTGTAATGAGACGGGGAACGCTGGGTTTCCCCATAAGGGAACATACTGGGAAAAGTGAGGATTTCTATGGTATTTTTTGTTAATATTAGTCCATGCTACAAGGGTATCTTTCAATTAAATATGTTCCTGTGAGGGTTGTAAATGAATTAAAGCACCTGGAGAATATGGTGAGAAGATAGCCAGTTCTAAGTTTGATTCTATATATACTGATGTATTATGTAACCAGTCTATTATATAACGAAAATGCACTGCTAAGGAGTAATCTTGTATATCAGAAGAGTCGAAACAACCTTTCAGTTTAGTAGATAAGTTTCTGCCTGGCAATTCGTAGACGTTTAACACACCACACAAATTTTGAAAATAGGGCCTCAATTATTTGGACATCAGAATGTGATAGGGAGATTGGGAGCATTTGTATATAGTAAAAACATTTGGGGGAAATAACGCTTTTAATAACCTTGAGCCTACCCAGAAGTGACAAAGGAAGATCTTTTCACGATTCTAGTTTTAAAGATATGTTAGCTATGGCCGGGAAATTTTTTTTATCCTGTACAGGTTAGCTAGATCAGGACATATATTGATGCCAAGATATTTAAAGTGAGATTCTGACAACTTAAAAGGAGGGATATCAGGGTGTGACAGAATAGACAATGACGCATTGCCTAACAGTAGGATTTCTGACTTAGTGATATTGATTTTATATCCCGCCACTTCACCAAAAGAATAAATCAATTGAAGTAAGGACAGCAGCAATTGTTCTGGTTTTGCTAAGAACAAAAGAGTGTCGTTGGCAAATAGAGCTATTTTTGATGCTTCTGATCCTATTGTTATCCCTTGAATAATTGAGGAATCACGTATGGCTATGGCTAACGGTTCAATCGATAAATCAAAAAGGAGAGGGGATAGGGGACACCCCTGCCTTGTCCCACATTTCAACAAGGAAGGGGGAGATAGAATACCATTACAGGACACGGAAGATGAAGGGGAGGAGTAAAGGATTCGGATATTTGATACAAATGAATCTGGAAAACCGAATTTTTCTAAGGTGCGAAATAAGTAAGGCCATAATAAAAGGTTAAAGGCCTTTTCTGCGTCTAGGGTGAGAATAATATTATGAGAAGAATCTTGGGATAAATTAGAATTTACATGCTGGATGACCGATAAGACTCTCCGGAGGTTCACTACTGAGTGCCTGCCCGAAATGAAACCTGTTTGGTCTTTATGAATAAGAAGCAGAAGAATTAGTTTAAGTCTTTGTGCCAAAATTGAAGTAAAAACCTTGAAATCGACATTTAATAATGATATCGGCCTGTAAGAGCCCAGTAAAGAAAGGTCTCTACCTTCTTTCGGCAAAACTTTAATCACAGCAGCAGTGAAGTGGTCAGGGAGTATCCCATCGGTCATAATTTGATTGTAAACAGCTTGTAAAGTAGGGCATATTTTTGGAGACATCAATTTATAAAATTAATTTGTATACCCATCTGGGCCCAGAGTTTTACAAAATTGAAGTCGCTGTATGAAATTTTGTCTATCATAATGGGAGAAATTAAAGAGGAAATATGGGTTGTGGGGATTTGAGGCAGTGATAAACTCTCCCAGAAATGCGGTGAATAAGGGTTTTGAGGCTGTGAAATATTCGAAGAGGCATCAGGTAAGGAACTGGCAGTGGGAGAATATAATTTTACATAAAAGTCACGCATAATATTGGAAACTTGTGTATTTGAAGAGGAAAGAGAGCCATCTATGGTTTTCAAGGGATAAACAGTCATCACCTATCAATAATGTGGTGAGAAGTTTCCCCGTCTTGTTTCCAAAGCAGTGAAACTTGTAGTTGACATTAAAGTAATATTTCTCACCCGATGACTGTAGAAGATCTTTAAAACTAGTTTTGGCCATAAGATAAGTACTTCTATTATGTGCGGTAGGACTTATTTTAAATGTTTGATAAGCTAAAGACAATTTTCGTTGTCTTTCTATATACACGGTGTTGTGTCGCTTTTTAATATGAGAATAAGAGATCATCTCACTTCTTAGAACAGTTTTAGCAGTCTGCCAGAAAAGAGATGGGTTCTCTAGTTTGTGTGTAGCATTAGTCACTATAAAAGTATCCCATGCCGATACTAGTTTGTATTTAAAGCTCTCAGATTTCCATACATGGGAAGGAAGTCACCACAGAGGGCTACTATGTTTTTCCAGGGAGTAAACAGTTTCTATCAAGACCAACCCGTGATCTGATATTGAAATTGGTTCTATAATTGCCTGGCGTATGTTCGGAAAAAGTTTAGAGGAAACTAAAATATAGTCTATCCATGACCAGGAGTTATGGGCCATTGAGATGCAGGTAAACTCTTTCTCAGGGGTATATTTACTAAGATGTGAGTTCTATTTAAGATGGGATGTTGCCCATAGCAACCAATCAGATTCCAGGTATTATCTTCTGGAAGGTGCTAGATAAATGAGAAGTAGAATCTGATTGGTTGCTATGGTCAACATCCCATCTTAAATAGAACTCCCATCTCATTAAATTTACCCCTCGTCGGGTTCAGTGCTTGCCATGTATCTATAAGATTAAGTAATTTTGCTAGCCAAGGAATACTGAATTTGGGTAGCGGTCTAGAGGATTTGTTATATTGGGATTTGTCCAAATATAAAGAAGACACTAAATTTAGGTCCCCACATAAGATTAAAGAGGAAAGATCGCAATTATAAAGTGTAGTTAAAAGGGAGGTGAAAAATGACTTCTTGTATGTGTTAGGTGCATATATATTGCATATATGAAATTTTCTATCACCCAGGTGACAGGTTATAAGGACCAGAGCCGACCTTAGGCATAGGCAAACTAGGCAAATGCCTAGGGCATTTGGTATGCTTAGGGGCACCAGCAGCCTCTGCTGATTAAAATGATATGCAGCATGCCTATATTCTGTGTGACTGCGGCTGTATCTGCATACGAAATACTACGTTGCAGTGTATTCCTGGAAATCACTGTAATGTAGCATTTCGTATGCAGATACAGCCACAGTCGCACACAGAATAAAGGCATACTGCATATCATTTTAATCAGCAGAAACTGCTTGTGCATCCTAGCCACATAGTAATGCAAATAATGTGATGCATTTTCATAAACAAAAGGCACCTGACGTTAGCAGAGCTACCAGCTGACTCATGCCAGGCATCTCCTGCAGAACTAGCGGCGGTGCTAGGGGGCACCAGCCAAAATCTTGCCTAGGGCATCATATTGGTTAGGGCCGGCTCTGATAAGGACATACCTGTCTTCGGGATCAGCAACAGCCGACAGCACTTCTATGGATAGGGCTCTCCTCGCTAATATAACTACACCACAAGATTTTGAGTTAAGGGAAGCTGCTCCCAAAAGCGACCAATTCAACATTTGCAATTTTTTCGTCTCTTGTAAGACTAGGTGCGTCTCCTGTAAACATGCTATATCAATAGAATTTTTGTTAAGGTATAACAATATTTTGCGCCTCTTCGCCGGAGTGTTAATACCCCCTACATTCAGAGTGCCTATCTTAATAGTAGACATTTGTCATAACATAAAAATGAAAATACAACAGCTGGCATTAAAGTGTCATGTAACCTAACAACATCTCTGGATGGGGAAACCAGGAGAGAAGGGAATGGGGAAAAAACAAGAGGGAGAGAGACAAAGACAGAGGACATACCAAACAATAGACAGGGGAAGGTGAAAGACAACAAATTAAACAGTATAGAAAGCATCAGTGATGCGGACATCAAAAGAGAGAAGTAAAATAGCGGACTTTGGGTGAGGCGTAGATAACTGGTAGTAACAAGCGTCAGTTATCTATAAAATGGCGGAGATGCTCACCTACCGCCAGCATCCCCATAAACTTATTAAGAAATATACAGTACACATGCTCACTTTATAGCAACCTGGAAAAAAGTACCTAACAATTAGGACGTCATCTCAAAGTATAAAATTTGAAAGACAGGGGAACGAATCCCAAAAATTATATTGTGCTACGAAACAGAGTCACTTTATAACAACAAATGTTTCAATCCTCAAGAATATTAGAGATGTCATTAGAATGAGACTCAGATTGGTGAAATCCAGAAAGGAGGAACCTTGAAACACTCTAAGTCCTGCAGGGTACAGCAAAGTGAATTTGCGCTTCTTCTTCACAAATTAGGCACAAATGGGGGCATAAGCTTTGCGGAGACGGGAAAGTTCAACTGAATAGTCCTGGAAAATACTCAGTGTGGCACCTTCCCATTGAAGATGTTCTATTTTACGTGAAGCTCTCCATATTGCAGATTTATGCAGAAAGTTCAAAGTTTTAAAGATGACCACATGTGGTCTAGTGGAACCTGAATGTGCCTGGACCCCCATTCTATGCACCCGTTCTATGACTAGATCTGAACACACTGCTTCAATATGTAGAAGTTTTGGGAGGGTAGTATGTACGAAATTCTCAAGCCCTGGGCCTTTAAGCGATTCCGGTAAACCTACTATCCGTAGGTTGCATCGCCGTGTACGGATTTCAATATTGTCAATTTTATCCAAAAGACGTTTATTATCTTTTTCTAGGTGTGAGACAGCATTCTTTAGGGCAGTCACATCATCAACTGTGGTCCCCAAATGCATCTCAGTATCAGATACCCTATGAGAGAGCTGCTGTATCTGTAGTGTAATGTCACTGACTGCTTTTTGCAGCAGCGGCACCATAGTTTTATGTATTGCAGCTACAATCTCTGCATAGGTATTAGAAGTGGCTGGTTTGCCTGATTCAGCATGCACCTGTGATTGAGGGGGGTCCCCAGCAGCATTTATAATAGCCTTCTTTGCCGCAGGCTTTTCCGGACTCAAGTCAGTGCTGGGCGCCATGTTGTGTTCAGCACGGCATTTCTCGTGTCTGAGGGGAAGCGCTGGTGGCGGAATTCTAGACGGAGCCGGCGGCCCCAGAAACTTCTCCATGCGTGCGGGAGAGGGTGCGGGAGGTTGGCTGGAGCTGACAGTGAGCTGTGGAGGCAGAGTATCGGTGCTGTGAGCGGGTAAGCTGGCGGCGTTGGAGGAGCACACAGGAGCTGTTGCTTACTCTCCATTCCGGAACGGGAAGTCCTCCCCGATATCTTTTTTATAATATTGTGCCCAAAATTTAACACAATAATCCAGCTGTGGACATACCAATGATTTGTACAGCAGCAGTATTTCATCCTTGTGCCTTGTCTCAATGTCCAGTTTAAAGCACTTTACTTGTCTTCTTTGCTGCATTTTGACATTGTGTACTGTTATTAAGCCTATTATCTATGAGCACCCCAAATCTTTTTCCACCACAGTTACTTCTATATTTTCCCCATTTAGAGTGTAGGATGCAAGTGTGTTTTTTTGTACCAAAATACTCCTCATCGATTTCTGAATTAATTACCTTACACAGTTTAGTATCATCTGCAAATACATAGCTGTCATGGCTTCAGTGAACTGCTGTGCAACAGGATATTGGCTGTCGTATTTGGTTCCTCAGCAAATACTTGTTTCACAGTCAACAGTTGTTGTTTTAAACCACTTGCCTTCTTGGTCTCCATCTGGGATGGAGAATCACCCCCAGCAGCAGTAGCAGCCCTAACACAGAAGAATTATTCTTAGTAATCCTGTATAGGGGAATTGGTTAGCCTTTGCATACAGGATACAGGAGGACTATCTCCAATCATTAATGAGGAGGTTGAAGATGAAGCTGTTGTTGGTAGAGATTACAGGGCAGATGTACTAAGCATTGTAAAGTGATAATTTACTGTATGTCCTGATCCAAAGTGCTGGTAGCCGTTACTGGACTGCTTATTATTATGTTACAGGATTATTGTCAGGATTTGGGTAAAACAGAGTGTGGTACTTTGCCCAAGAATGACAACAATGTTCTTTTTCTTCTTATCATCACTGGCATGAACTGCTGCCACTGGTGGCTGACTTTATTTGACAAAAACATCCACCTCTGGAATTTGATTGACTTCTTCTTGTCAAATACATTTATCAATAACGTCCTCATAATTATAAGAAACACAAAAATCCCCTTCATCCTGTTGCACTTCCACTGTGGAAACCTCAATTTCCATGTCTAACTCTAAACTATCACCATCCTTACTTTTTATACCACTCATCCTCACATTTGCAGAGGGTTCAGAAATGGTGGAAGGGGTCTTCTCTATGATTACAATGTCAGAAACAGGAATATCAGACTTAGATATAGCACTCATGGACACCACTATTCTATCCACATGGATTTGTGATATTTGTGAACACAGTTTGTCTTTCTATTTTTGCACTGATTTGACAGTTTCAAAAGTGACACATCAAGACTGAAAATATGTTGAATGCAAGAATACAGAAGATGCCTGACTGTGTTTGCCATCAGCTTTCACAGTAGACCTTATATTGCATGAAACAGCAGCAGCTGTTCCACCACTTGCAAATAAAGGTCATGGTCTGAGCATTTCTTTGCCACTTTGTGCGGTGTATGGCATGTTGGCAATTTTACATTTACTGTTTAGACTGGTGGTGTTCTTTCTTACACCTTCTTTCTCCTTGACCAACCTAGAAGACGTACTATGACTGTCAGCAGCCCCAGCCAGGGGCGTCGACAGCTGTGCCAGGTCCAGGTTCTGGGATAGGCACCAATGAAGGTATGTGTTGCTAGTCCCCATCTTTAGGAAACATTGCAAACATTAGCTTTTGTGCAGGGGAAAAAAGCCATGCATATGCACAAGGGGGGCACTGGTGTGAAGACCAATGGGCCACGGCAGCTGATGGGTGGTGGTGGGTGCAATTGTTAACCCCCCACACACATCACACAGGGAGGAAGCACTAACTGTTTCTGCAGTTGACTCTCTCCCCAGCGCAGCACACAGCAGCATGTGTGCTGGGCTGGGCTGAGTGGGGAGGCTGCTTCTGCAGGTGCCTTCCACCATGAGGTCTGACTAACCCCAACCCACTAGTATGTCATCTGGGATCCAATCTTTCCACTCTGTAAAGTTATCTTCCTAATTTGTTCAGTAGCAGGCACAGAAAAGGCTCCCCATGTCAAAGTTCTGGCCAGTGTGCACCAACGGAAGGTCCGACTGGGACCCCAAACCCTCAGAATATCTTCTGAGATCCAATTTTACCACTCTGTGAAGCTTTCTTCAAATAAATCCTCCCTGGGTCAAAGTTCTGACTGGCACATTACACCATCTGGTCTGTCCATGACCATAACCCCCCTAAAACCTGGGCAGAATCCAACTGGACAATTGGTGTCATACAAATTAGTGCAGGGGTGTCTGAATGCATAAACGGACAGACAAACAGACCAATGCATTTTATATATAAGATATTTGGCCATGGCCCCAAAAGGGGTGGATTTTTTAGTTGAAACCCTGACAGTATTTTAAGTTGGTTAATAAGGGGTATGATATCTATCTATCTATCTATCTATCTATCTATCTATCTATCTATCTATCTATCTATCTATCTATCTACAGTATATTTAGTTGTACAGATAAGGGGTACATAACAGGTGCCCAGTAAAACATCCCTAATATATGATGCTATTTAACATAACGCATGTTTCTTGATTAATATACAATATTTTTCAATTAAATTAGAAAAGACTGCAGGTTTTTTTAAATGCATTTTTTTTAATTCTAATTTTTTTTTAAAACAGTAAGGAAAACACTCAAAACATGGCTTATTGGGGCGTAGCTCAGACATACTGTAATAGATTATTTTGGACAGATAATCTAAAATTAACACTGTCTTCCCAGGCTCACACACAAGTGACAAAAAATACTGTAGAATCATTTCCTGTAGGAAAAATAAGAAAAGGGTAGGTTCACTTTAACAAGCAAAAGCTTTTTAGAATTCTTAAAAACTTGTCTTTGCAGCACAACACATAGTTTGCATGTTTGTACTTTGTGTCAGTGTGTGTGACAAACACTCATTCATACACTAACAATGATCCCTTCAGCCAAACACTCTTCCAGCCCCATCTCTCTGTTCTTCAGTGTGAACAGTCGCTTGATCACAAGGGAGGAACTTTTATATTGAATCCAAAACACAGTGATCCAACTCTGGGAAGATCTAAAACATGCAAGATCCGGCTCTAGGAAAAGTAAGTTTTGCCTCATTCCGGGATCAGAGCTTGGTGGGAAGAGCCGACCTGGGAGTCGGGACTAAGAAAAACTTGAATCCCCTAAGTTCGAGAGTAGTTGGATTTTTTAAAAAACAAACCACTCAACTCCATAGCAAAATGATTGTACATCTGTGCTCACAGTTATGCACATACACAGACTTGTTGCATGCAGCGGAGCTTGGGCTAATCATACAGGTCACCAGCCAGTGACTGTTTCTATGTAGAGATGCTGGATGCAAGTGGTACCTGGCACTCTAGCGGTAGTTGCAGCTCTTAGGCGGTGTGGAGCAACAGTTATTTCAGGTCTCTCTAAAAGTGTCTCCCACTCTGGCACTCTAACAGTGACAAAATGGCGCAGCATATGCACAGTAATAGGGTCAGAAGTCATCTTGGTTAGGGATTTGAAGTCTCCCTGTAGGAAAGTATGGAGCATGCACAGTCTTTTTTTCGTTTTTTTTTGGGTCTCTAACCCAGATCTTGCTTCTCATGCACACCAACTGGGGTATTTTTGAAGCTTATCTGTTATTATATTGAGTACTGTTTAGTGGAATTAAAATAGGGGCACTGTGAACACTGAATACATTCACATTTTGGTACTACTGTTATAGCAGAACAATTTTGTGTGAACATTCTATTACATATTCTAAAGACAAAGTGTATGGTACTCCCACCCTGTCATGTTTGTACGCCTTGATCTGTATAAACCCACACAGTACAGGAAGCAGAAACTACACACTGTCTGGTCCAAGAGCTAAATAAACAATATAAAATGCCAGCTAACATCTACTAGCATTATCACAGTTCTGCCTGTACCTTAATCCCTGATAAAAGCCCTGTATTCTTTCTTTGTTTTTCTCAGAGTGTGTAATAGCTGTGACATTAAACTCACGCACATGTGACAGCGGAATAAAACAGCTTGAACTACATATACTGCAAGCCACTGTGCTGCCCTTAGAGTAATTTCCGCTGAGAGTTTATCACTACACAGTAGCAAATGGCTCCGGCTGATCACATGCAGTCTATCGCATACTGATGGAGCTTGGCACGTCTTATGCAAGCTACAGTATCATTTCCTCAGTCATGTCTCTAGACACAGAGCAATAAAAGGGTGCCATATAAATGGCTGAAATACTGCTGCTTTGGGCTTCTAGCTTTCCAGAGGAATTTCAACAACCCCAAACACCCTAAGCATTTACAGTCCCCCCTTCCACCCTCTTTGTCATCCTCTAGACTACAGGGCTGTATCACAGCTGTGAAATATCGAACGGTTTGAGAGCAGCATTAGGAAGCCCACAGCTTGCAAAGCAGAATATCAATGTGTGTGACACAGGCAGGTCTGTGCGATGGTTATGAGCTGTTCATAAGACCCCTGCTGCAGAATCTAATCTAATCTTTGTGAAATGAAGCTAAAAGTACTTGTGAAATCCTTTTTTATTGCATTAATGGTTCAGCCCCAGCTGAAAGGTGTCTGACACAACAAATGTACTACCAAGTTAAAGTCACACAGTAGATATATTAAAATCATGCTGTTTCTAGTGATCAGACCATGTCAACCCTTTCCTACCTTTATTTCAGCTTCTCAGCTAGGTTCTCTCAGTTCTTCCCCTCTACATTCTATACTAGAGAACTGAACTTTACAGATGAACAGCCTGTCTATACAATCTGCTAATTTACACAACATCCTTGAGACACTAATTAGGGCAATGTTAATGTACATAAATATATATAGGTTTAGCAAATTCTGGAAGCTTAGGCAGACATTTATCTCCATCAACATAATTTTATGTATATATATATATATATAGCTCTACTGATCTCCTGTTTATATTACCACTTAAAGAGTAACTCTGAATAACTCTAACTATAGCAATTATAAAGTTTATAGAGGATTATATATACAACCTCACAGAAAATGTATCCCATCATCCACCTAACCCCATATCTATGAAAGAATAATATTAACCCTACAATATTTTCTTAATTTACTTAATAGAGCTATACTTTCTAACAATTCCAGTCCTAAATCTTTTATTGATGAGTTGATTTGCAAACATTTGTATTCATTGCCTTGTCTGTTTTCTATTCCAGTTGGCAAGGAAGGTGATGTACGTATGCAAGAATTCCAACTGCTGCCTATTAATAAAGGGCGTATTTATCAATTGAAGGCAATAAAACAAAACATTTATTTTTTGCTGGAGTAAGGGACTCTCATGATACATCACGGGGATAGCCCTGCAGTAACCACGACAGCCAAGGGGATATCTGAGCTTCTCCTGACAAAGCTTCCCAAGAGAACAGAGATAGAATTTATACTACTTTCTCTTTGTCAGGATGACAATAGTAGCTGATACAGTAGCAAAAAATGCTTTCATTTTTTAGATACATTTATTTCCTTTTTTTATTTTTTTTTATTTTTTGCACGCCAAGGTACACATGTGCAGATGCATGAATACTGGCCTGCAAAACAGTAAGTGAAGCCTTACCGCTGCCAGGCAGTGTAAGTGAGATAGTTGCGTATCACTCACCTGTTCAATCACCATTTTTAAAATTGCATTGACAATAGAAATTCCTGTCACTGAGATTAGCTGCAAATGCAGTTTGTTTAATAATCTTATGATAGTATACTTAATCCCAAATCACAAACTGAGTTTAGCAAAGCTAAGGAAAATTAGGAAGGAGTAGAAATGTTAATAGAGTCTCCAGATACAAAGTGAAGGTTATGAATTTTCACTACAGTAAACTATCTAAAGCTGGGTACACATTAAACAATAGTGTGTACTAGTGATGAGCGGGTTCGGTTCCTCGGAATCCGAACCCCCCCGAACTTCACCCATTTTACACGGGTCCGAGGCAGACTCGGATCCTCCCGCTTTGCTCGGTTAACCCGAGTTCGCCCGAACGTCATCATCCCGCTGTCGTATTCTCGCGAGATTCGTATTCTATATAAGGAGCCGTGCGTCGCTGCCATTTTCACTTGTGCATTGGAGATGATAGGGAGAGGACGCGTACAGCG
Source organism: Pseudophryne corroboree (assembly GCF_028390025.1). NCBI lineage: Eukaryota > Metazoa > Chordata > Amphibia > Anura > Myobatrachidae > Pseudophryne > Pseudophryne corroboree. Next base: position 565,644,912 of record NC_086445.1, read on the forward strand.
TTCTCTCAGTTTTGTTCAGTGTGCTGCAAATATCTGTGCTCAGTGTGCTTGCAAATATCTGTGCTCAGTGTGCTGAAGTGAAAATATCTACGTTCTCTGCCTGAAAAACGCTCCATATCTGTGCTGCATTGTAGTATATAGTATGAGGACAGTGCAGAATTTTGCTGACCAGTGACCACCAGTATTATATCAGTACGGTACCTACCTTTGTGTCGTCAAGTATACTATCCATCCATACCTGTGGTGAATTTAAGTTTTGCGCAGTATATATATATATAGTAGGAGGACAGTGCATAATTTTGCTGACCACCAGTATATAATATATAACAGTACGGTACAGTAGTCCACTGCTCTACCTACCTCTGTGTCGACAAGTATACTATCCATCCATACCTGTGGTGCATTTAAGTTTTGCGCAGTATATATATAGTAGGAGGACAGTGCATAATTTTGCTGACCACCAGTATATAATATATAGCAGTACGGTACAGTAGTCCACTGCTCAACCTACCTCTGTGTCGTCAAGTATACTATCCATACATACCTGTGGTGCATTTAAGTTTTGCAAAGTATATATATAGTAGGAGGACAGTGCATAATTTTTCTGATTACCAGTATATAATATATAGCAGTAAGGTACAGTAGTCCACTGTTCTACCTACCTCTGTGTCGTCAAGTATACTATCCATCCATACCTGTGGTGCATTTAAGTTTTGTGCACTATATATATAGTAGGAGGACAGTGCATAATTTTGCTGACCACCAGTATATAATATATAGCAGTACGGTACAGTAGTCCACTGCTCTACCTACCTCTGTGTCGTCAAGTATACTATCCATCCATACCTGTGGTGCATTTAAGTTTTGCGCAGTATATATATAGTAGGAGGACAGTGCAGAATTTTTCTGACCATCAGTATATAATATATAGCAGTAAGGTACAGTAGTCCACTGCGCTACCTACCTCTGTGTCGTCAAGTATACTATCCATCCATACCTGTGGTGCATTTAAGTTTTGCGCAGTATATATATAGTAGGAGGACAGTGCATAATTTTGCTGACCACCAGTATATAATATATAGCAGTACGGTACAGTAGTCCACTGCTCTACCTACCTCTGTGTCGTCAAGTATACTATCCATCCATACCTGTGGTGCATTTAAGTTTTGCGCAGTATAAATATAGTAGGAGGACAGTGCAGAATTTTTCTGACCATCAGTATATAATATATAGCAGTACGGTACAGTAGTCCACTGCTCAACCTACCTCTGTGTCGTCAAGTATACTATCCATCCATACCTGTGGTGCATTTAAGTTTTGCGCAGTATATATATATAGTAGGAGGACAGTGCATAATTTTGCTGACCACCAGTATATAATATATAGCAGTACGGTACAGTAGTCCACTGCTCTACCTACCTCTGTGTCGTCAAGTATACTATCCATCCATACCTGTGGTGCATTTAAGTTTTGCGCAGTATATATATAGTAGGAGGACAGTGCATAATTTTGCTGACCACCAGTATATAATATATAGCAGTACGGTACAGTAGTCCACTGCTCTACCTACCTCTGTGTCGTCAAGTATACTATCCATCCATACCTGTGGTGCATTTAAGTTTTACGCAGTATATACAGATGTGTCCATATACATCTTTGCTATATCCCACCATGTATGGCACAGTTTTGCATGCCATAAACTCTGAGATTTAGCCATGCCTTGTGATTTTTCTTCATTTGCTTCTTTAATATGTTACCTTATACATATTCTATAATGGCAAACAAAAATTTTAAAATTCATCCACTCGCTACTTGTGAAAAACAGCTTAGCCGTGTTTTGCATGTTGTGCCAAATTTGTAAAAAAGCAAAGATGTAAGTGGACACATCTGTATATAGTAGGAGGACAGTGCATAATTTTGCTGACCACCAGTATATAATATATAGCAGTACGGTACAGTAGTCCACTGCTCTACCTACCTCTGTGTCGTCAAGTATACTATCTATCCATACCTGTGGTGCATTTAAGTTTTGCGCAGTATATATATAGTAGGAGGACAGTGCAGAATTTTTCTGACCATCAGTATATAATATATAGCAGTACGGTAGAGTAGTCCACTGCTCAACCTACCTCTGTGTCGTCAAGTATACTATCCATCCATACCTGTGGTGCATTTAAGTTTTGCGCAGTATATATATAGTAGGAGGACAGTGCATAATTTTGCTGACCACCAGTATATAATATATAGCAGTACGGTGCAGTAGTCCACTGCTCTACCTACCTCTGTGTCGTCAAGTATACTATCCATCCATACCTGTGGTGCATTTAAGTTTTGCGCAGTATATATATAGTAGTAGGACAGTGCATAATTTTACTTACCACCAGTATATAATATATAGCAGTACGGTACAGTAGGCCATTGCTATATTACTGGCATATAATTCCACACATTAAAAAATGGAGAACAAAAATGTGGAGAGTAAAATAGGGAAAGATCAAGATCCTCTTCCACCTCGTGCTGTAGCTGCTGCCACTAGTCATGGCCGAGATGATGAAATGCCATCAACGTCGTCTGCCAAGGCCGATGCCCAATGTCAAAGTAGAGAGCATGTAAAATCCAAAAAACAAAAGTTCAGTAAAATGACCCAAAAATCTAAATTAAAAGTGTCTGAGGAGAAGCGTAAACTTGCCAATATGCCATTTACGACACGGAGTGGCAAGGAACGGCTGAGGCCCTCTCCTATGTTCCTCATGACTAGTGGGTCAGCTTCACATGAGGATGGAAGCACTCATCCTCCCACTAGAAAAATGAAAAGACTTAAGCTGGCAAAAGCACAGCAAAGAACTGTGCATTCTTCTAAATCACAAATCTCCAAGGAGAGTCCAATTGTGTCGGTTGCGATGCCTGACCTTCCCAACACTGGACGGGAAGAGGTGGTGCCTTCCACCATTTGCACCCCCCCTGCAAGTGCTGGAAGGAGCACCTGCAGTCCAGTTCCTGATAGTCAAATTGAAGATGTCACTGTTGGAGTACACCAGGATGAGGATATGGGCGTTGTTAGCGCTGAGGAGGAAATTGATAAGGAGGATTCTGATGGTGAGGTGGTTTGTTTAAGTCAGGCACCCGGGGAGACACCTGTTGTCCGTGGGACGAATATGGCCATTGACATGCCTGGTCAAATTACAAAAAAAACACCTCGTCGTGTGGAATTATTTTAACAGAAATGCAGACAACATTTGTCAAGCTGTGTGTTGCCTTTGTCAAGCTGTAATAAGTAGGGGTAAGGACGTTAACCACCTAGGAACATCCTCCCTTATACGTCACCTGCAGCGCATTCATCAGAAGTCATTGACAAGTTCAAAAACTTTGGGTGACAGCGGAAGCAGTCCACTGCCAACTAAATCCCTTCCTCTTGTAACCAAGCTCCTGCAAACCACCCCACCAACTCCCACAGTGTCAATTTCCTCCTTAGACAGGAAAGCCAACAGTCCTGCAGGCCATGTCACTGTCAAGTCTGACGAGTCCTCTCCTGCCTGGGATTCCTCCGATGCATCCTTGAGTGTAACGCCCTCTGCTGCTTGCGCTGCTGTTGTTGCTGCTGGGAGTCGATCGTCATCCCAGAGGGGAAGTTGGAAGACCACTTGTACTACTTCCAGTAAGCAATTGACTGTCCAACAGTCCTTTGCGAGGAAGATGAAATATCACAGCAGTCATCCTGCTGCAAAGCGGATAACTCAGGCCTTGGCAGCCTGGGCGGTGTTAAACGTGTTTCCGGTATCCACTGTTAATTCACAGGAAACTAGAGATTTGCTTGAGGTACTGTGTCCCCGGTACCAAATACCATCTAGGTTCCATTTCTCTAGGCAGGCGATACCGAGAATGTACACAGACTTTAGAAAAAGAGTCACCAGTGTCCTAAAAAATGCAGTTGTACCCAATGTCCACTTGACCATGGACATGTGGACAAGTGGAGCAGGGCAGACTAAGGACTATATGACTGTGACAGCCCACTGGTTAGATGTATTGCCTCCCGCAGCAAGAACAGCAGCGGCAGCACCAGTAGCAGCATCTCGCAAACGCCAACTCATTCCTAGGCAGGCTACGCTTTGTATCACTGCTTTCCATAAGAGGCACACAGCTGACAACCTCTTACGGAAACTGAGGAACATCATCGCAGAATGGCTTACCCTAATTGGACTCTCCTGGGGATTTGTGACATCGGACAACGCCACCAATATTGTGCGTGCATTACATGTGGGCAAATTCCAGCACGTCCCATGTTTTGCACATACATTGAATTTGGTGGTGCAGAATTATTTAAAAAACGACAGGGGCGTGCAAGAGATGCTGTTGGTGGCCCAAAGAATTGCGGGCCACTCTCGGCATTCAGCCACCGCGTGCCGAAGACTGGAGCACCAGCAAACAGTCCTGAACCTGCCCTGCCATCATCTGAAGCAAGAGGTGGTAACGAGGTGGAATTCAACCCTCTATATGCTTCAGAGGATGGAGGAGCAGCAAAAGGCCATTCAAGTCTATACAGCTACCTACGATATAGGCAAAGGAAGGGGAATGCACCCGACTCAAGTGCAGTGGAGAATTATTTCAACATTGTGCAAGGTTCTACAACCCTTTGAACTTGCCACACGTGAAGTCAGTTCAGACACTGCCAGCCTGAGTCAGGTCATTCCCCGCATCAAGCTTTTGCAGAAGAAGCTGGAGAGATTGAAGGAGCATCTAAAACAGAGCAATTCCGCTACGCATGTGGGACTTGTGGATAGAGCCCTTAATTCGCTTAACCAGGATTCACGGGTGGTCAATCTGTTGAAATCAGAGCACTACATTTTGGCCACCGTGCTCGATCCTAGATTTAAAACCTACGTTGGATCTCTTTTCCCAGCAGACACAAGTCTGCAGAGGTTCAAAGACCTGCTGGTGAGAAAATTGTCAAGTCAAGCGGAACGTGACCCGTCAACAGCTCCTCCTTCACATTCTCCCGCAACTGGAGCTGCGAGGAAAAGGCTCAGAATTCCGAGCCCACCCGCTGGCGGTGATGCAGGGCAGTCTGGAGCAAGTGCTGACATCTGGTCCGGACTGAAGGACCTGCCAACGATTACTGACATGTTGTCTACTGTCACTGCATATGATTCTGTCACCATTGAAAGAATGGTGGAGGATTATATGAGTGACCGCATCCAAGTAGGCACGTCAGACAGTCCGTACGTATACTGGCAGGAAAAAGAGGCAATTTGGAGGCCCTTACACAAACTGGCTTTATTTTACCTAAGTTGCCCCCCCCCTCCTGTGTGTACTCTGAAAGAGTGTTTAGTGCAGCCGCTCCTCTTGTCAGCAATCGGCGTACGAGGTTTCTTCCAGAAAATGTGGAGAAGATGATGTTCATCAAAATGAATTATATTCAATTCCTCCGTGGAGACATTCACCAGCAATTGCCTCCAGAAAGTACACAGGGACCTGAGATGGTGGATTCCAGTGAGGACGAATTAATAATCTGTGAGGAGGGGGATGTACACAGTGAAAGGGGTGAGGAATTGGAGGATGAGGAGGAGGTGGACATCTTGCCTCTGTATAGCCACTTTGTGCAAGGAGAGATTGATTGCTTCCTTTTTGGTGGGGGCCCAAACCAACCAGTCATTTCAGTCACAGTCGTGTGGCAGACCCTGTTGCTGAAATGATGGGTTTGTTAAAGTGTGCATGTTCTGTTTATACAACATAAGGGTGGGTGGGAGGGCCCAAGGACAATTCCATCTTGCACCTCTTTTTTCTTTCATTTTTCTTTGCATCATGTGCTGTTTGGGGACTATTTTTTGAAGTGCCATCCTGTCTGACACTGCAGTGCCACTCCTAGATGGGCCAGTTGTTTGTGTCGGCCACTTGGGCCGCTTAACTTAGCCATCCAGCGACCTTGGTGCACCTCTTTTTTTCTTTGCATCATGTGCTGTTTGGGGACAATTTTTTTAAGTGCCATCCTGTCTGACACTGCAGTGCCACTCCTAGATGGGCCAGGTATTTGTGCCGGCCACTTGGGTCGCTTAGCTTAGTCATCCAGCAACCTCGGTGCAAATGTTAGGACTAAAAATAATATTGTGAGGTGTGATGTGTTCAGAATATACTGGAAATTAGTGGAAATTATGGTTATTGAGGTTAATAATACTATGGGATCAAAATGACCCCCAAATTCTATGATTTAAGCTGTTTTTGTGGGCTTTTTGTAAAAAAAACACCTGAATCCAAAACACACCAGAATCCGACAAAAAGTTTTCAGGGAGGTTTTGCCAAAACGCGTCCGAATCCAAAACACGGTCGCAGAACCGAATCCAAAACCAAAACCCGAAGAATTTCCGATGCACATCTCTAGTGTGTACCCAGTGATATCGTGTGTGGTGAGTCCCTGCAGGCTGGCAGCATCGGTAAGTCCATACACACTTGCTGATGCTGTGAACGATGAATTACACTGGGGGGCATGCTGCATAGTCAGCATGGTATCGTCAACAACATCCCCTGATTGAACTGCATGTACGGGAGACAAGGGATGCCGTTGACGATCTGCAGGAGCGCGCATTATTTACAACATATTTGCCTACCTGACGCTCTCCATGAGGGAGAAAATGCTCTGTTCCTGGACTTTCCTGGTAATGTATGATTGCCATCACCTGTGGTGAGCTAGTTAATTGATAAAAAAAGGTGTTTCACCACAGGTGATGGCAATCATACATTACCAGGAAAGTCCAGGGACAGAGCATTTTCTCCCTCATGGAGAGGGTCAGGTAGGCAAGTATGATTTACAATCTAGTGTGTACACAATGGTGGTCATTCCGAGTTGTTCGCTCGCTGCTATTTTTAGCAGAATTGCTAATAGGCTAAAATCCAGCAGTTCTGCGCAAGCGCATGCACAGCAGGGTGCACGCGCTAAGCAATTTTACACAAAACTATGCTATTTTACTCACGGGCGAACTAAGCTTTTCAATCGCTCTGCTGATTGTAGTGTGATTGACAGGAAGTGGGTGTTTCTGGGTGGAAACTGGCCGTTTTTAGGGAGTGTGCTAAAAAACGCAGGCGTGCCAGGTAAAAATGCAGGAGTGGCTGGAGAAACGAAGGAGTGGCTAGCCGGACGCTGGGCGTGTTTGTGACGTCAAACCAGGAACTAAATGGACTGAGGTGATCGCAATCTAGGAGTAGGTCTGGAGCTACTCAGAAACTGCAAGGAAATACTTAATAGCAGAATTGCTAATCTTTCGTTAGCAATTCTGCTATGCTAAGATACACTCCCAGAGGGTGGCGGCTTTGCGTTTGCATTTCTGCTAAAAGTAGCTAGCGAGCGAACAACTCGGAATGAGGTCCAATGGACGATATGAACCATATGTTGTTCCAAAATGTCAGAATCGGGCATATTGTACAAAATATCGTCTAGTGTGTAGTGTACTCAGCATAATACTTTAATCTTGATAGGTAATCAATTTAAGCTAAACTAGAATTTATAACCAATAAAGACTCAAGAAGTTGAGTTTAAATAGGTCACAGATTTTTTTCTTTTGCTCTATTAATTGTGCCACCAGAAAGTATTGCCTCTCAGATTTGGCATCCAGTCTATAGATCTACAGTGTCTAGATAGAGAGTCAATAGGTAGACACCAAATTTTTTACATGCATTAGGTCGACATAGCCAAAAGGTCAACGAGATAATTAGGTCAACATGTAAATGGTCAACAGGGATCTGTTTTTGCTAAGACTAGCACAGAAAATACGTGGACACCCACTTAGGTAAGAGGAGAGGAGATGCCAAACACAGAGGCGGATTTTTTTTTTTCACAGAAAGGACAATACGTGTTTGGAATTCCCTGCCTGAGAAAGTAGTAATGGCAGACTCGGTCAATACTTTTTTAGAATGGCCTAGATAAATTCCTAATGGATTAGGATATACAGAGTTATGGTGGATAGATCATGTACCATATTTATAATGAGGGAAATACAACACAATGGCCGACTTTATCAAAGATAAAATTACTCCTGAAAATAATACAGAGTAGGAGAACACAAATAGGTTAAACTCGACGGACAGATTGTCTTTTTTCAACCTCACAAACTTTGTAACTATGTAACTATGTAACAATGCTTATGGTCGACATGTATAAAAGGTGAACAAGTTCAAATGGTCAATGCAAACAATGTTTTTTTAATTTTTTGTTTTTTTTTTCAACTTTTTCATCCACATGTACTACAATTGTGAACACTAACCTGAAGTTGCCTGAAGCATGATGAGTGAAGCGAGCAATATGAGGGGTGAGGGACCATGGACACTAATTGGGGTTCTCCTGTGCTGTGACAGTGAAGATGACACCAAAAAAAACATAAAAAGATTGTGTCAACATTTTTGTGTCGACCATTTTCCATGTTGATCTTTTCATGTGTAGACCTTTGACCATGTCGACCCTTTCTACTGTCTACATTTCTCATGTCAACCCAATGACCCTGTTGACCTTTTCCATGTTGACCTTATGGGGTCAGCCTATTGACTGCAGACCTTTTGCCTGTAGATCTAATGATCCACACCCCTCAGCTTTAGCCTAAGGCAAGATTAACAAATGGGGAAGCTGTATACTCCTTGATGCAATGATATTGCTAGAGTGCCCCCCCCCCCCCCCCATTGGTTTTCTACTACTGGGCCCCAATTCTAGAGAGAAATCCAGGTTCCTTCTCTAAGGCAGAGACAATTCACTCTATGATGGGAGGTGACCCACAATTACCACTTGTACCCTAATAAGCCTCTGAGATGCAATGTTTTCCCAAAAAGTTGAACCTCACCTGCAAATCAAAAGCTAGAGGAAATTACAAACAAAACATGCAAATAGGTATGCTTAGTCATGGAAAAGAGGCAGCTTAACTGACAATGACTTTTTAAATACACTGACAAAAATGCCACTCACAACATTGCTATAGGCAACACAAACCTGGATGACAACACACACACAATCAGACAGACCACACAAAACAAATAAACAAAATGGAGGGAGGGAAAGAAGAGAGGCAGAGAGGGACATTGAGCATTGGAGTGCAACAAGAAGAGCAAACCCAGCTGAAGGTAAACCCAATTTAAATACCCTCCAGGACACCAACAGCCAATCAGGTTCCCCATGAGATAAAAGATTTGATGTAAATATATTCACTCTTTCAAAATAATCACAAGTAAAGTCTGGGTCACCCCACAGGGAGTGCATCTTAACAATGTAGCTCCATGCAAATATACTAATTGCATGCAGCAGACAGACAACAGCCAAGCTATTGGGTTTTGGCCATGAAAGCCCAGCACACCAAGTGCAGGTGGCAGATCCATTTCTAAAGCGGGGACCAGGCACGGTTCCCGGAGGCATTGCTAAAGCATCAGTGAGAACTGGAATTTAGAAAATTGAAGACCATCTGCATTTGCCAGCCACTGAGTAAAAAACAAAAGGTGCAACAATGCATAGTGGCACAAAAAAACTACAGGATACAACACCATGTTGGGCTGCATGGGTAAGGTAACTCAGTGCCCTTGCCTAAACTGATTCATTTTGGAGCAATGTGTTTTACACATAATTGAAGTAGATTCAACCAGCACAATTGGCGTAAGCATTCCATAGTCCATCAAAGCCTTAAAAGAATCCACTAGCTCACCAACCCTAAATTCCATTAAAAAAACACATAAAGAATGTAGTCTAAAATAAAAACACAACAAACTCACTAAAAGCAGAATCCCCATAAATGAAATGCAACAAATGATGGGGAGCAGAAACCCCACAGTAGCCCTTTCAAGCTTCTGGCAGAAAACCTTAACAGGGTTGACACAACATGATAAATGCCAGAGATGCAATAGAGACAATGCAACCATAGGTGACAGCGAATGACCAATCTGGTCAGAGAGCTGCTGTATTTTGATGAGAGGCAAACTGCAGCTATTTTATCAATCTTTTTGCCCAACTAAAACAGATAGGGCTCAAGTCCCTTTATCATATCATGAGCCATAGGAACCCATAACACCTCTAAAAGCAACTAGACCAGACGTCTTTATAGCTATCTAAACCCACCATAGCAACTAACAGGAAGTTGTTCAAGTAGTGCAGAACAGAACTAAACTTCTCATAATAGGCACAGGACAATGCATAGCCTATAGGTAGGCAATGATGAACAAAATAGCAGCATTAAAATTATGCAGAGATAGCAGGTGAAAAGCAGACACAAGATCAACCTTCGCCAGTAATGCTAAAAGACCAAAACCCTTCACCAACCCCAAGGCATCAACAAAGTATTGATAACCTACGCTACAAGCATCGAGTTGCTAACATTATAACTTAAGACCATGTCAGGTAAGGTTAGTGAAGTTCAACCAAATTTTACCCACCATTTTTTTTTTTTTTTTGGCATAGCCCCCAATAGTGAGATGCAAATATCAGGGAGAGGAGGAGGGGGCAGATAAATGACCAGCCATTCTGCCCAAATAAAGCTCCATTGCCACTTCAGCAAGATGACCACTATCGGAATCCTAGAAACCCTCAGTAATACCCACCCACAAAAACTCAGCATTGGCACAAGTGGGATAACCACCCACCAACAGGTCATTGCCAGAATACAAATGGGGGAAGGAACACTACAAAGTCATTTCTGGAATCCTTCGAGAAGGAAGCAAATGCAGACTTTGAAACAGTCCTTAGCTGAGAAACCTCCCCTGCAGCCAGAGCAAGAGTTTCAAAACTGACACCCCGCCCCCTGCTCACAAGTTAGCTTTAAAATTGAGACATTTCCCCTTTTGAAAAACTGAAACCAGATTTTTCGAAGGGGCAGCTACTCAATGATAAGGAATAATAGCCTTGGGAACCTGGTTATTCTGAATGACATCAACCCAGACCTCCACATCCTTAAACCCAAACAACATGTTTAGCTGACATCTAGGATGCAGTCCTTCCTTTACAGGTCAAGGCTGCCCAGCATGCTAATTACCACCCAGCGATGTGATCGCTATTGTGATGTGATGTGGCCACTCCTAAAATGGTCCGGACATGTTTGCATTGTCTGGACCACTCCCCCATAATTCTGCGTCGCTGCATACTGCTGTCAATCAAATTGCTATCGCATCCTTCCTGGATGCGATCGCAATCAGAATGTCTGTACATTCGTTCTGAGGAATCTGCACATGCGCAGATGGCCTAAAAGTGACCATTTGCTATTTTAGAAGACTTGCAACTCATACCGAATATGTGTAAGAGCAACATATACTGTAACATATTCATCTGTTTCTCAGGGCATGACTCGAGATCACAGGGGGACCATGGAAAGGCACAGAATGCAAGACAGCCAGCTGATAGAACAGGAGAAGGTGGCGGGGAAGCCAGTGTGGATGACCCAAGATCACTTTCAGAGGCTGCCAACTCCAGCAGGGAAGAAACTGCTCCAGAAGGGCTAGGTAAGGAAGGATCTGCTTGATAAAAGAGGGGAGATAGGACGGACCACCCTGCTGGATGTCTCTGGGCTCAGGGATGTAATTGTTTCCTTTATCTGAGCTCTTACTAAGATGGCTGCCAGAACTTAGTGTAAGTTATTATTATTGAATACTTACTAATGTAACCCTTAGGCAGTGTTTATTAAATACTAACCTTGGGACAATAAAGATTTGTTGATAATTGACATGTCAGCCCTCCTCTTATTGGGGTTGTTGGGAGATGCAGTTTAGCAGTCCAGGAGGAGAGGGTGCTGAATCACTGAAATATGAGCTGGCTACAAAAGCAAGGACTGTAACACTGTCAGCACTCCACCGTCTCTCTAAGGGGGTAATTCAGAGTTGATAGCAGCAACAAATTTGTTAGTAGTTGGGCAAAACTATATGCACTGCGGGGGGGGGGGGCAGATATAACATGTGCAGAGAGAGTTAGATTAGGGTGTGGTGTGTTCAAACTGAAATCTAAATTGCAGTGTAAAAATAAAGCAGCTAGTATTTACCCTGCACATAAACAATATAACCCACCCAAATCTAACTCTCTCTGCACACGTTATATCTGCCACACCTGCAGTGCACATGGGGGGTCATTCCGAGTTGATCGCTAGCTGCTTTCGTTCGCTGTGCAGCGATCAGGCAAAAAATGGCACTTATGCTCATGCGTATGCGGCGCAATGCGCACGTGCGGTGTACTATTACAACGAACGATATAGTTTCACACAGGGTCTAGTGAAGCTTTTCAGTCGCACTGCTGGCCGCAGTGATTGATAGGAAAAGGGCATTTCTGGGTGTCAACTGACCGTTTTCAGGGAGTGTTCAAAAAAACGCAGGCGTGCCAGGAAAAATCCAGGCTTGGCTGGGCGAACGCAGGGCGTGTTCGTGACGTCAAAACAGGAACTGAACAGTTTGACGTGATCGCAAGCGCTGAGTAGGTCTGAAGCTACTCTGAAACTGCACAAAATAATTTTATAGGCTCTCTGCGATCCTTTTGTTCGCACTTCTGCTAAACTTAGATACACTCCCAGTGGGAGGTGGCATAGCGTTTGCACGGCTGCTAAAAACTGCTAGCGAGCAAACAACTCGGAATGACCCCCATGGTTTTGCCCAACTGCTATCAAATTTGCTGCTGCGATCAACTCTGAATTACCCCCTAAATTTAGAGCATAAGGAAGGAACACTCTAGGTAGGCTTATTCAGTAAGGATTTAAAGTGCAGAAATAATGGGTGTGGATCATAGGGTTGACCACACTTAGGTCAACCACCATTGGTCGATAGTAAGTAGGTCGACCTGGTCTGTAGGTAGACGTGGTGGACATGTACAAGGTCGACAGGTCAAAAGGTGAACATGAGTTTTTACATTTATTTTGGTGTTATTTTCTCCATAGAGTGACTGTGAATCCCAATTAATGCACCGTGTCCCCTCGCTGTCAGGATCCAGAGCCTCTCCTCCGGCGGATGCTCCCACGGGTTACCGTCCCGCTGGTTAGCGCGGCTGCGGCAGCAGGGAGCTGCTGGCGGCAGGTCCTCCTGGATAGTTGTGCGGCTGCCAAGGGCTGGGGGCCGAAGGTCTGGAGAGCCGGGCGCTGCGGTGGGGATTGCTGCGGTAAGGTCCTCTAGAGGTGACTCAGTATAGTGTGTCAGAGACAGAAGCTGCCTAAAGCTGTGTGCTAACAGCTAAGTATGTCTCCTGTGCTGGGGGCAGCCATGTTGGAGACCAGAATATTACCAATGAAGTTCCTAATCTGTGTCCAGCCAATCCTGCATGTTCTCCCCTTACAAAAGGAGGCTGGCTCGGAGGGAGAGTGCCAGTGCTTCAAGTTACCTCCTTGTGAAAGGTTCTCCAGCTCTGTGCTCCCAGGTTACTTCTGGTTCCCTGGTCCTGGTTGCTCTCATCCATCGGTTACCTAAACGCTGCTGCAGTCCTGCTGTCTAAGTCCGTTGCCACTCGTTGAAGCGCTCATGGGGTCCCAGGTCATAGAGGAGCTCCAGGTACTAACGGTAGTTCCCGCAGACGTCTTCATTTCTTCAAAGTCCAAGTTCTTCAGCCTTGTCTTTCAATCACAAACCACAGTCTACATTTCTTCAAAGTCCAAGTTCTTCAGTCTCATCTTTCAATCATAAACCATGTCTTCATTTCTTCAAAGTCCAAGTACTTCAGCCTTGTCTTTTAATCATAAAACACAGTCTTCAGTTCTTCTTTACCGGAGTTCTTCAGCTTCACTCTTCAAGTCATTTAACCATAGACTCTAATTCTTCCAGTTTCTTCTGTTTCTCCAATATTCGTGTACAGCCTGATTATTCATTAAACTACAGTTATCTCCCTACAAAGTCCTCCTTTTCTTTACGCACTCCGGCTAACGTTAACACTTAGTTTGGCTTCCACCCCATGAGGAGGAATTACATTCAGCCACCTTGTTTACTCCCCTCACAGGTAGCTGTCCCTTCAGCCAAAACTCAGTTGTCGGAACCCCAACTTATGCCGAGCGTGACAGTAAACACTGACCCAATGGATGCAGCAAGTGAGCAGGCTACCGGGGGCTATGCCTCTGTGGATATTCTGTCTCATCTAAATAAACAGGAGGCCATGCAGTCACAGATTGTACAGTTCATGCAGAATATGTCCACTCATTTGGATTCTCTTTACGCAGCCATTTCCACATCTCGGACTCTGGTTCCAGCTTCCAATCCGCCAGCACCTAATCCTCTAGTGTTGATTCCAGTTCCTCGTTTACAACTACCACCACCGAGTAAATTTGACGGTAGTCCAAAGCAATGGCGAGGGTTCCTCAATCAATGCGAGATCCAGTTTGAGCTTGAGTCAGCTAACTTTCCGTCTGATCGGACCAAAATCACATACATCATTTCACTTCTGACTGGACCAGCTCTGGATTGGGCTTCACCCTTATGGGAGAGAACTGATCTCATACTCTCGAATTACCCGGAATTCATGGCAACTTTTTGTAAAATCTTTGATGAGCCAGGCCGGACCACCTCTGCCTCTTTGGAGATTCTACGTCTGCGTCAGGGAACCCGTTCCGTCGCCCAGTACATGATCCAATTCCGTACTCTGTCTTCCGAAGTGGGCTGGAATGAAGAGGCTCTCATTGCCGCCTTTTGGAACGGTCTCTCTGACAAAATTAAAGATGACCTGGTCACTCAGGATGTGCCAGTTAAACTCTGCAGCTTATCTCTTTGTGTAACAAGATTGATCTAAGATACAAGGAGCGCTGTCTTGAGAGAACAAACCTCGGGCCTGTCCCACTCCTAGACCATCCTCACCGTCTACTGAAGAACCCATGCAGGTCAACCGCTCTCGTCTCACCAATGAGGAACGTCAAAGACGCGAGACAGGGCAAACTCTGCATGTATGTGGGGCGGCCGACCACTTCATTAAGTCTTGTATTCAACGACCGGGAAACTCCTGCTCCTAGCTTATACAGGAGAGGTTAAGCTAGGAGCATTCCCCAACCAATTTACCAGGAAGGAATCACTGTTCGCTGTATGTCTGGAACTTCCCTCTACCTCCCTTCATGTTACATCACTTTTGGATTCTGGAGCTGCAGAAAGTTTCATTACTTCCGCCTTAGTCCGACAGTCTAAATTATCAAGCTATCTCTATCACTGCGGTTGACGGAAGTTATATCCCTGAAGGGATCATCACCCACCATACAGTTCCTTTGAAGATGAAAGTTGGAATTCTCCATCCTAGGATTCCCGTGGTTACAGGAGTACAACCCCCACTTGGATTGGCAAACTATGGATGTACTCACTTGAACTCATGTTCTTAAAGCTGTTTATCACCGTCAAGCCACTCCTTACCCTACACTCCACTGATCTCCCAGATGCCTATCAACTTACGCAGAGTGTGACACTCGCATGGCTTGCTTCGCTCGCCATGCTTCAGGCAAGGTGCCTTGCTCTGCTACCACTGCGCTCGGCACAGGTTACCGTTCCCAATTGTAGTCCACATTGATCATAAAGCATGAAAAAGTTTAAAAAAAAAATGTGAAAAACTCATGTCGACCTAAGTGTGGTCGATCTTGAGACCGGATACCGAAATGATTACCTGTGATAGTGATACAAGTAAAAGAGCTATGGTTATAACTAGTTCTCACTATTTAAAGTTAGTACTTGGCATGGGGTAATGTTCAGATATACAGCTTTTAAGTCACCTTATTATGATCAAAAGATTCATCAGTGACAGGAGCTACATCTACCAATTATACCTAACCTTATCGGGAACAGCACCTGATATCTGTCAGATCAGCATATTAATACTTGATAGGGTTCCTAGGGACTTATAGGATCTCTTACCACACTGGAACTACTATATACTATAAAAAGGAGCACTGCACTGGAGCTTATTATATTCTGCTAAAAGGACCTCGCATAAACCTGTATTTTTTTCTTGTGAAGTATATGCACCAATAATATAGACTGACCAAAGGTTTAATGATATAGGGGGTCATTCTGAGTTGATCGCTAGCTGCCGTTGTTCGCAGCGCAGCGTTCAGGCTAAAAATCGGCATTTCTGCGCATGCGTATGGTGCGCAATTCGCATTCACATCGTACTTTCACAAAAGCCGACGTAGTTTCACACAAGGTCTGGCGACGCTTTTCAGCCACACTGCTCGCCGCAGAGTGATTGACAGGAAGTGGGTGTTTCTGGGTGGCACTGACCGTTTTCGGGGAGTGTGTGAAAAAAAGCAGGCGTGTCAGATACAAACGCGGGTGTGCCTGGAAAAATGCAGGCGTG
This sequence comes from Pseudophryne corroboree, assembly GCF_028390025.1. Taxonomy (NCBI): domain Eukaryota; kingdom Metazoa; phylum Chordata; class Amphibia; order Anura; family Myobatrachidae; genus Pseudophryne; species Pseudophryne corroboree. The sequence continues at coordinate 565,661,146 of NC_086445.1, forward strand.
GCTGGCCGAACGCAGGGCATGTTTGTGATGTCAAAACAGGAGCTGAACAGTCTGAAGTGATCGCAAGCTAGGAGTAGGTCTCGAGCTACTCTGAAACTGCACAATCTTTTTTTGTAGCAGCGCTGCGATCCTTTCGTTCGCACTTCTGCTAAACTAAGATACACTCCCAGAGGGCAGCGGCTTAGCGTGTGCACTGCTGCTAAAAGCAGCTAGCGAGCGAACAACTCGGAATGAGGGCCATAGTGTGTGTGATAGTGTTGTGAGTGAGGGAATCTATTAGGGATAGGAGTACAGGAGTATACATAACATATAATAAACTGGAAGGGGCTAAGAGAATCCAACAGAAACTGTGATGTTAATTGTACAAAAATCATACAAGAGGGGGGATTAACAGTAGATTATGAGTGTAATTAAGTATCCTCTTGCTATAAAGAGCATGTTAATTGGTAACATTTCATATTGCAATGTAGTTTGCAAAGGTAGACCTAGATTTTAATACTGACTGAAAGACATACTGACTAATAAATTTACTTTTAAAGCTGATTCCTTATTAGTTGTATGTTCTGTTATTGGTGACTAGAGAGGTGGAAGATATAATTGATTCTGCCTTCACTATGGTGTTTCTTTTAACCAAATCCAGAAAGACAGCATAACCACCTTTACTTTTTAATAACCCCAATCAGACGTGAGGATCTGAAGAATGGTGTTTATTAAGCAATAGAGGAAACTGGTAAAACAGTAAAAATAAAAGATGGAATGCAATTACAATATGCAGATAGGATGCAATGCAAACATAACATAATATGGCAGATACAGAAACATGAACAAAATATGCAACCATATCCTAAAATGACATATGCAAAGTATTGGCTGCAGTGTAAACAATACAGCTAGCATGTTAAACTGTCAGAAGATGGCAGATTTGGGGTCAAAAACTCACCATGGGATTCTATACTATGGATGAGCACATGTGATGTCTGGCTGGTACCATGAGGAAAGTAGAAATGGATGCCTCCATTGAATTACCCAGAACACCCCTACAACCTTGCTATGGTGGTCAGTGAGGATCACAAATGAGCTACAGTATATTTGTGCTGACCTCTAGATGGGGTTGATACCATGAATTAACGTAAACACAGAGATAAGATATTGTAGATGCACAGTATAACAAATATTTGCCATTTGTTTAGGTTGGGTTTCCCCAAGCCAACCCTTGGTGGATTACAGGAAGTGTAAAGTAATTTCTGTCTTGGATGGAAACACTGTCTGTTTGATCTTAAAGGGAAAGAAAAGGTAACTCACTTACATATCACCTAGGGCTACACTAACTGTGACACTCATCTAGGGACTGACTTTTCAGGAACCCCATGTATTTTGAGAACATAATAATAAACAAGTTGTCTATATGTTGCATCCAAATTATTATGAAGGAAGATTGCATTTTATTGATTTGGCAATAACACAAATCTATAAATTACTTAATTTTAACCATGTAGATCACCAAACTGATTTGCTAAAAAGATGAATGGTCTTTTTAATGCCAACTCAATATTAAAATATTTGTTAAATATCAGTTAAATATTTGCTCATATGCAAATAAGCAACAGGTATGTTCATCTCAAAATAACTCCAAACAAGCACATAAATACAGTGATAATTCCATTTTTTTATTCACAATATCACAGGTTTATAACAGTTCCCTTTTACATGTTTTGAATAAATTCCCAGACCACTGGAGTGATGAAAACAGGGGTTGGGATGCAAAACCACGGTCCCTCCCATGTTTTTCACGGCATGTTCCTACGGCGCGTGGAACGACTCTAAGCTACTGCATTGGGTGTCACCTTGGTAAGTGATGCCTCTGGCTTTACAATAGGGAGTATGTGTTTAGGTTTGATTAATTTATTGTCAAAGTGTACATGTGTATTATTTTAGACTGCATCTTACTAGATGCACCAAAAAGTATTTCTCTATTGTAAAGCAATGTGATTTATTTTACTTTACTAGTAGAGACATATATATTATGCAGTTGTTTTTTTAACTGTTTTATTACTTTTTCAAACATCTCCTAAGTCTGCCACACTGCATTACAAGCTCTATATATTACTTATATCAACTTATCAGTTTATGATCATTTAGTTTTTATATTACAATTTAAAAACTGTTGATTCTCCTAGTAAAACCACATTAAAGTCTGTGAATCTGTGTGACTACAAATCAGCTAGACAGACACCAAATCGCAGACAAAAACTAAAAGAGTTGAGACATCTATAATACCCATCTACATTCAAACAATTACTGAAAAAAAAATCAGAGGGTAAAGAACTGCTCATTCCTCAGTTTGTCTCTAAAAAGAGCAAACATTAAGAGTTGGGTCTTTAATAAGCTGTACATTCTGGAATACTGCGCTGGAAACAAAAGCCATCAATTGCACATACGAGGCTGGAGAGAAACAGTAAATTCCCCCCTCTGCCCTCCCTGCTCCAGGCACGCACTACTTCCTAATATAACGTTCTATCTGGTCCAATAGGTTTCTTAATTACCCACCAAAGCTTATTATTTTGAACACGGCTGGTGGTAATGAAGTACGTTGCCAATGATGCGTTATTACGGCCCTTCAATATCCCTGGAGCATTGTGAACATATATTTATGATTACTGCTGAAATACATAATGGCATGAATAAACAGTTTAATCTAATATAAATTCCTGTAAAGATAGCATTAGCAGCCTCTGCTGAAACATAATGACAAAGAGAGGGAAAAAAAGGCTTAACTGATGTAAGACAAGGGTCCTATCTGATTTGCTGTAATGTAATGCTGTCCTCGATAATTATGAACCAGAACAACTCAGGTTCTGGGCATAACAGAAGGCAAACAGTGAAAAGCTTGAGATTGATATGATGTGTATATATATCTACAGTACTTAGACAAATAGCTTTAGTCGTTGTGCGGATCACGCTAGCTATAATGGTTAATGCATACTTTCCGTTCTCACTATTTTTTCCCCCATTGTTCTTTTGTTAGATGCATGCAGCAGACTGGGCTCTTGCTTATAAATAAACAACATATGCTTCTGCTGTTTAGATTACTAACCTCAGCGCAGGATGCAGATGCTATAAAATATTTTATATCTTCTCAAATATAGTCATAATAGTATGAAACTAGAATAATATGAAAATCACCTTGATGAAGGACAATGTATAACATCATGATTATACATGAGAGGGGAGTATAGATTACCTTCCTCACAGGACCAATTATATAAAACAACAAGAAACTGTGTATGTGTAGTTCTGTATCTCCATCAGAGACATCAGTTTTCTTGATAATGTAGCAGATTGTGTACAACATGCTGTTGTGCAGTGTTTTGTGTTAAGAATAGTCTTCAGCCAGCCCAATTTTAATAAAAATTATGCTTTACGTGTCAGGCAACAAGGAATACAAAAATGCCTAGTCCCCACTAAGGACATCACCAATTATGGGCATGACAGGAGCACATAATGCCCTCCCACCTACATACAGTATACAGAATGTTATGGTTTTTTTCCCCATAGTGCATGGTAACATTGGGGGTCATTCTGAGTTGTTCGCTCAGTAAATTTTTTCGCATCGCAGCGATTTTCCGCTTAGTGCGCATGCGCAATGTCCGCAGTGCGACTGCGCAAAGTAAATTTGCTATGCAGTTAGGTTTTTTACTCACGGTTTTTTCTTCGTTCTGGTGATCGTAATGTGATTGACAGGAAGTGGGTGTTTTTGGGCGGAAACTGGCTGTTTTATGGGTGTGTGCGAAAAAACGCTACCGTTTCTGGGGAAAACGCGGGAGTGGCTGGAGAAACGGAGGAGTGTCTGGGCGAACGCTGGGTGTGTTAATGACGTCAAACCAGGAACAACAAGCACTGAACTGATCGCAGATGCCGAGTAAGTCTCGAGCTACTCAGAAAATGCACAGAGATGTCTTTTCGCTATATTGCGAATCTTTCGTTCGCAATTTTAAGAAGCTAAGATTCACTCCCAGTATGCGGCGGCTTAGCGTGTGTAAAGCTGCTGAAAGCAGCTTGCGAGCGAACAACTCGGAATGAGGGCCATTGTACAGTGATTACAAGTGTTCTTTCCACAGACAATAAATACTAGGGACCACATAATTTCAAAGAAAAGTCTCCTCTCTTTCTAAGCCAATAATTTGGGGAAATCTTGCCCATATCTAGGCAAAATGTAATTTTTCTGGTTATTCTGGTAATCACACTCATAACCAGATAGTACAGTAACTCTTATGGTGGCATCGTGTTCTTTCAAATAAGGTTTCCCCCATCTTGATTGCTGATATATTTGAGGAGAAAGAGGAACTTAAAATCATTCCCCCATTTTTCAAATGCATGTATGTCACTTCCTGATCTGGTCTGGCAGCTGCAGCAATTTGCACTAGTCCTCTCTACCAATGGGGATGAGTTAAAATAAACTGTTGCTATGGAGGATGAGTGTAACTCGTCATCCTCAGTATTCATTTACAAGTAGAGGATGAGCCCCACTTGTCCTCTGCAGCGAAAATGTTTACCAGCCCTGACAAGAAATGAATAACATTAAAAAAATGTTTAGACAGCTTGAACATATGCACAGGACCTTTGCTTCTATGAGATTCGATGCTTCCTATTACCTATACAAAAGGAATACTAGTCACAGTGTAACCCCTCCTTTCCAGTTCTCTCCACTCTAATGTGATACTGTGCAGTGGTGAGGTATCACTTAAATATCTGTCACACACACAGATAATGGGGGTAATTCAGAGTTGATCGCAGCAGCAAATTTGTTAGCAGTTGGGCAAAACCATGTGCACTGCAGGTGTGGCAGATATAACGTGCAGAGAGATTTAGATTTGGGTGGGTTATTTTGTTTGTGTGCAGGGTAAATAATGGCTGCTTTATTTTTACACTGCAATTTAGATTTCAGTTTGAACACACCCCACCCAAACCTCACTCTCTCTGCAAATGTTATATCTCTGCACCCCCCTGCAGTGCACATGGTTTTGCCCAACTGCTAACAAATTTGCTGCTGAGATCAACTCTGAATTACCCCCAATATGCTGTGATCACCATCGCAAACTAACACTTTCAGGGGTGCAAACAGGTCTGTCGTGCCCTGGTAATGAGAAGGAGCGTGGCCAATGTGAGAGGAGTGGCTCTCTACACATTTGAAAATAGTAAAAGTTGTGGAGTATGTGTGGTCGTAAAGCAGGCGCACACTGCACAGGGGGCACCGGTGACAGGAACAATGGCCGGTGGGGGTGGTGTGGATGTGATCGCTCCTTTCCGCACATCACGCAGGGAGAGAGGACTGACTGCTTCTGCCTCTCTCCCCAGTCAGCACACAGCAGCATGCAGGGACGTAGCCAGAACTTTGTGGGCCCCATAGCAACATTTTGAAGGGGCCCCCATCCCAATGCTATTAGAGAGACACTTCTCTGCAGCAGTTGTGAATTTTATGCCTGTTATAGTGTTCTAGTTCATATTGTGCCTCATTACAGAGACCCTGTTCATATTGTATAACATTAAAATGCCCATCAGTTAATTTTATACCACACTACAATAAGCAGGTCTAGGGGCATACCTAGATATATTGCAGGCCCCAAGGAAAAAGTTTGAAAGGACCTCTATGTACCACCCAATGGCGGAAAAATATATATGACACATGTATATATGTGCTCTGGGCCCCATAGCAGCTGCACTGCCTGCAACTATAGTAGCTACACCCTTGGCAGCATGTGCTTTGCTGGAGAGTGAGGCTGTTGCTGCTGCAGCAGCAATCAGTCTTCTCTCTCACTGGCCAAAGTCCCGCTTTCTGCAATGTTCGGGTGGGTGAGCAGGGATAGAGCAGCAGTACCTGGACCCGTCCAATATTTACCAGCCCTGGGTAAAGAGTACCCCTTCCTCTCAGAACCACTGATCAGTTTACAGCTAATTTTGATGGCAGTCATTTTGAGACCAGTGAGATCTTACTTACAGTAAAATAGGCCATTTTAGAAAAGGGCATATAGCGTTATTTTAAACAAAGTTGAGCTTAATTTAAAAGAAACAGTTGTAGGGGTTACAGTTGGGACTGTGGAGAGAAGAGAGCTGGATGATAATACTGAGCAGCATGAACCAGATAAAGGGATAAACAGCTGAGAGGGAGAGACTGCAACAAGGGAGACTTTCTGAGTCTTGTAGAAGCACACAGAGTCCTGCTAAAGTGAGAGCTGTACTTATATTTTGGAAGAGTAGTATTCTAACTTAGAATACTATATAGGTGAAATAAAATAATTTATACGTCCATAAGCATCCACTGTTACAGAACAAACATAGGAGGTAATTCAGAGTTGATCACAGCAGCAAATTTGTTAGCAGTTGGGCAAAACCATGGGGGTAATTCAAAGTTGATCGCAGCAGGAATTTGGTTAGCAGTTGGGCAAAACCGTGTGCACTGCAGGGGAGGCAGATATAACATGTGCAGAGAGAGTTAGATTTGGGTGTGGTGTGTTCAATCTGCAATCTAAATTGCAGTGTAAAAATAAAGCAGCCAGTATTTAACCTGCACAGAAACAAAATAACCCACCCAAATCTAACTCTCTCTGCACATGTTATATCTGCTTCCCCTGCAGTGCACATGGTTTTGCCCAACTGCTAAAAACTTTCCTGCTGTGATCAGCTTGGAATTACCCCCCATGCGCACTGCAGGTGTGGCAGATATAACGTGCAGAGAGAGTTAGATTTGGGTGGGTAATTTTGTTTCCGTGCAGGGTAAATACTGGCTTCTTTATTTTTACACTGTAATTTAGATTTCAGTTTGAACACACCCCACCCAAATCTAACTCTCTCTGTACATGTTATATCTGCCCCCCCTGCAGTGCACATAGGCCCTCATTCCGAGCTGCTTTTAGCAGAAGTGCAAACGGTAAGTCGCTGCCCTCTGGGAGTGTATCTTAGCTTAGCAGAAGTGCGAACGAAAGGTTAGCAGAACAGTGCTGAATTTTTTCCATGCAGTTTCTGAGTAGCTGCAGACCTACTCCTACCTTGCGATCACTTCAGTCTATTTAGTTCCTGTTTTGATGTCACAAACATGCCCTGCGTTCGGCCAGCCACTCCCCCATTTTCCTAGGCATGCCTGCGTTTTTTAGCACACTCCCAGAAAACGGTCAGTTACCACCCAGAAACACCCATTTCCTGTCAATCACTCACCGATCAGCAGAGCGACTGAAAAGCGTTGCTCGACCTTGGAGGTAATTCCAAGTTGATCGCAGCAGGAAATTTTTTAGCAGTTGGGCAAAACCATGTGCACTGCAGGGGAGGCAGATATAACATGTGCAGAGAAAGTTAGATTTGGGTGTGCTGTGTTCAATCTGCAATCTAAATTGCAGTGTAAAAATAAAGCAGCCAGTATTTACCCTGCACAGAAACAAAATAACCCACCCAAATCTAACTCTTTCTGCAAATGTTATATCTGCCTCCCCTGCAGTGCACATGGTTTTGCCCAACTGCTAAAAACTTTCCTGCTGTGATCAGCTTGGAATTACCCCCCATGCGCACTGCAGGTGTGGCAGATATAACGTGCAGAGAGAGTTAGATTTGGGTGGGTAATTTTGTTTCCGTGCAGGGTAAATACTGGCTTCTTTATTTTTACACTGTAATTTAGATTTCAGTTTGAACACACCCCACCCAAATCTAACTCTCTCTGTACATGTTATATCTGCCCCCCCTGCAGTGCACATAGGCCCTCATTCCGAGCTGCTTTTAGCAGAAGTGCAAACGGTAAGTCGCTGCCCTCTGGGAGTGTATCTTAGCTTAGCAGAAGTGCGAACGAAAGGTTAGCAGAACAGTGCTGAATTTTTTCCATGCAGTTTCTGAGTAGCTGCAGACCTACTCCTACCTTGCGATCACTTCAGTCTATTTAGTTCCTGTTTTGATGTCACAAACATGCCCTGCGTTCGGCCAGCCACTCCCCCATTTTCCTAGGCATGCCTGCGTTTTTTAGCACACTCCCAGAAAACGGTCAGTTACCACCCAGAAACACCCATTTCCTGTCAATCACTCACCGATCAGCAGAGCGACTGAAAAGCGTTGCTCGACCTTGGAGGTAATTCCAAGTTGATCGCAGCAGGAAATTTTTTAGCAGTTGGGCAAAACCATGTGCACTGCAGGGGAGGCAGATATAACATGTGCAGAGAAAGTTAGATTTGGGTGTGCTGTGTTCAATCTGCAATCTAAATTGCAGTGTAAAAATAAAGCAGCCAGTATTTACCCTGCACAGAAACAAAATAACCCACCCAAATCTAACTCTTTCTGCAAATGTTATATCTGCCTCCCCTGCAGTGCACATGGTTTTGCCCAACTGCTAAAAAATTTCCTGCTGCGATCAACTTAGAAGGAGAGAGAATTGACTAACATAGGAGAGGAATGGGTTAAACATCCTGTGAGGGGTGGACCTAGCTGTGAGGTAGTACAGCCTTAGGAAAGGGGGAGGGTTAAGGTATATATAGGCTGGAGTGGCCATTTTAGGTCTCTTTGCTTGCTGAATTTTCTTGGGGTGAGTGCTGCTTGGCAGATTTTCACCTTACATTTCGTGTGTAAATTTACAAGTTTATTTAACTTGAAAGCATGGCCTCCAGCCGCCCACGCCGGTCCGCTGGCGCCCCAGCCCGTTACCTGTCTGGTGAGGCTGGCCCCGGGGCAGGGGTGTCCGGCTCCGATGTGGCCATTTCTTCCCCTGGGGCCCCTCTGAGAGCGAGGGGTACGGAGCGTAGAACCCGCTCCGCTGGGGAGATGGACGGGTCCCCCTCTACGAGAGGGCGCGCTCGGCGGTCCGGGGCGGCTGGGCAGTCTGGCCGCACGGAGTGGGGCGACCAACAGCCCTCACCTCCGGGGTCGGCCAGGGGTGCCGGGTACACGGGCGCCCGCGGGCGCGCGTCGGCGCGCCCTGCCGGGCGCCTTTCGGCATCCGCTCCGGTAGCTCCCGCACCCGCTCTCTTGCCGGGGCCGGGTAGAGGCCTCAGGCGGGGGGCGGGAACCGGGCGGGAGAACGCTACGATCCGGGCTGGGCCTGTTGCGGTGCCCAGCGCGCGATCGACCAGGAGCCGGGGCCTGCCGGCGGGTGCACTGGGAGAGACCGCAGCTGTGGGCGCCCAGGCAGCAAGTGGTGGGGCGCGCGCACAGCGTGCGCGCGCGCCCACACGAGGCTCCGGCGGCGTCTCTCGCGCACGAGTGCGCGCAGCGGCGCCGCAGCCCTCCGTGTCCCCCCAGCCCTCTTCGTTACGGCCGGAGTCCGGCGCGTCGAGGGGGGGGAGGAGGCCTGGCAGGGATCAACCAGGTATTGGGGTGATCTATAACAGTGGTGCTGGGGACCCAGTACCACGGGCACTTATTTCCACACGGCGCGGGGCCATCCCTGCTGGAGGTGCTGGCTCCGTCCAGCGGAGGTTGGGCCTCAGTGAGGGGTTAGAGCAGAGGTCAGGCATCACTCCAGGGGGACGGGGGCGGGTTGAGTACGGAAGTATATCCGGTTTTAGAGACCCTGGCGTTATTTGCTCCCCCCCCCGGGGCCGACCTGGCCGCGGTCCAGATGGGTCTGGGTTGCCTATGCCCAGCGGTGGCTCTTATCGCCGCGTGCCCCCGGCAAGGCAGTCATCAGGCGACGACGCAGCGTTACAGGGTCACGCTGAACCGCCCGGGGCGTTTGCGGCGGCCCTTGCCACGGTGGTGGCGGCATTGGGTCCGCTCGCAGCGGCCCCGGAGCTCGAGGGCGGGTCCAGGGGGGCGGCGGATGGCTCGGGCGCGGGTGCCTTTTCAGCCGCCCAGAGGGTTGCACGCGCGTGCCGGGAGCTGGGGGCGGCCGCAGCGCAGCTGCATTTACAGCCAAGGCAGGACGAGAGTTTGCAGTCACCTCGCACGCCGGCCTTAGGTCGGGCTGGGCGCACGCCATTTTTGTTGTCTGGGTCCCCTCCCCCTCTTCTGCCCACAGATGTTCAAGCGGATGCAAGGGTGTCGGAATCGGAGGACGAGGATGTTACATATGTCGCGACTGAGGAGTCTGGATCTGACCAATCTACGGCTTCAGGTGAGGCGGAGCAATTGGGGTCGGTTACTAGTACGCCCTCGGGTTCGCGCTGCTCTTCCCCTTCCTCCTCCTCTTCCTCTTCTTCCTCTGCTTCCTCCTTTTCCCTTTCTTCGGCAAAGTCCAACGTCAGTAGTGCGACAAAGGCGAAGAAAAGGGCGATTAAATACGCCAAGAAGGCGGCTGGGCAACAGGAGAGGCGTAAGAGGCGAAGGCGGCTTAGCAAAGAATCTCGCAAGGCCAGGAAGCGGTGTGACTTGCCAGGCGTGGTCCGCTGCGAATATACCGCTGTCATGCGGGGGCTTAGGGATAGCTGCAGCAAGAGGATTCGCAGGGGGGACTACGTAGATGTCTTCGTCTTGACTAAAGACGCTAAAAAAGAGTTTAAGGCGGCAACCGCTAAGAAGGGCATAGGGGCCGAGGCGTTCCGCACGTTTGATAACTGGCTGGCGGGGTTTTGGGTTTTCGCGGCTTGCTACCTTGAAGACAGGCCAGACGAACATATGAATGTCACTCGGTACCTGCATCTCGTGCACGATATGCAACGCACGTCGGCGGGTGACGAATGGCGTAGGTATGATGAGGAATTCAGAGAGAAGCAGGACGGGTTGTACGTTATGGACTTCGGTTTCAAGGACGTGGAGGTATGGCTTAAGGTCACCAGGGCCTCGCAGCAGGCCAAGGAGCCCCGGAGCGCAGGGGCGGACGGACACCGTGCTGGGCCGTCCGCCCATGCGGACGGCGGGTCGGCCAAGCCAGGTAGGTCGGCCGTCCGGGCTGGGAAACAGCCCGCAACGAAAGGATTATGTTTCGCGTTTAACAACGCTGCATGTTCCTACGGCAAGCAGTGTCGGTTCCGTCACGCTTGCCTCCATTGCGGGGGTTCCCACCCTGCCTCCTCCTGCTTCAAGAATACTCGGCAGGGTCCCCGTCCTAAGCAATCCTACTCGAGAGGGGCACCCGGCGGGGGCGCTCCACAGGGCGCCAACGCCAATTAGGTTAAAGGCTATGCGTAAATGGTTGGATTGGTATCCGAATAGGGAGGATGCCAGGTTTTTATATGCAGGTTTTAATTTTGGTTTCCGCTTGCCTGTTGCGAGCGATGTTACAGTTCGGGCGCAGAGGAACCTCCAGTCTGCTCGGGCCTTGCCTTAATGTTGCGGGAAAAAGTCGATAAGGAGCTCGGGCTGGGCAGGATGGAGGGGCCGTTTGCAACACCCCCAGTGGCGGATCTCGTCATCTCCCCGGTGGGGGTGGTCCCCAAGAAAACACCCGGTTCCTTCCGACTGATCCAACACCTTTCCTACCCAGCGGGGTCCTCGGTCAACGACGCTATACCTCCGGGTCATTGCTCGGTAGTGTATCAGTCGTTTGACGAGGCGCTTAATTTGGTCCGCAGCTACGGCGCTGGGGCCCTCATGGCAAAGATTGACGTCGAATCCGCTTTTCGGTTGCTACCCCTCCATCCGGACTCATTCCGTTTTATGGGTTTCCGGATTGGATCGGAATATTTCATTGACAAATGTTTGCCGATGGGATGTTCTGTTTCATGCTCGTATTTTGAGCGTTTTAGCACCTTCCTGCATTGGTGCGTGGAGTCTTCGTCGGGTGGGCACGGGGTTGCCCACTACCTCGACGATTTCCTTTGTACAGGGCCGGCGGATTCGCCACGGTGTGGCAACTTGCTTTTCAGTATACGAGCTTTGTTTTGTCACTTCGGAGTGCCAGTGGCCGAGGACAAAACGGAGGGACCGGTCTCTTGCCTCTCATTTCTGGGAATCGAGATCGACACGGTGGCAGGCGAGTGTCGCCTTCCTTTGGACAAAGTGGCTAAGCTTCGCGAAGCCATTGGCCAATTCATGGGTTCGCGCAAGGTTAAGCTGCGGCAGGCGCAATCCTTGCTGGGCATGTTTAACTTTGCTTGTCGGGTCATCCCGATGGGCAGGGTTTTCTGCCGGAAGTTAGAAAGAGCGACCGCGGGGTGTGCTAGGCCGCACCACTTTGTACGCTTGCCCGCTGAGTTAAAAAGGGATCTGGCTGTATGGGCCTCGTTCCTGGAGGATTTCAACGGTGTGCGCATATGGCAGGCACCAACGGTCGACAGCGCCAGATTGCAGCTTTTCACCGACGCGGCAGGAGCCTCCGGTTTTGGTTGCTATCTTGAGGGATCTTGGTGCGCGGCATCATGGCCGGCGGGCTGGCACCAGGCGGGTTTGACTAAGGACCTTCTGCTCCTGGAACTCTTTCCCATCATGGTTGCGCTGGAAATCTGGGGCGAGCGGTTAGCGCATCGCCGCATCCTGTTCAGATGCGACAATCTGGGCGTGGTGCACGCGATTAACAACCAGAGGGCAAAATCGCTGGTAGTGCTTCGGGTGCTAGGGCAGTTGCTGCTTACTTGCCTGCGCAGGAACGTGTGGTTTCGGGCACAACACGTACCGGGTTTAGAGAATGGGGTCGCTGACGCGCTTTCGCGAGGGCAATGGGAGAGGTTTTACTGGTTGGCTCCTGAAGCCGAGGAACAAGGTTTTCATTGTCCCGGTTATGTCTGGCAGGTCATCGAGCCGGACTGGAAGGTCTAGCACTGTGTTCGGTAGCGCCATCCACGCTTAAGGCTTACAAGCAGGCCTGGAGCGAATGGGAAGAATTTGCTAGAGGACGGAAGCAGCGAGGTAAGAGCGGGCATCGGATGATGCTTTCTTTTATTTGGCAGCTTTATGTTTCGGGTAGGTCTAGAGCGGTGGTGTCCCGGTACTTGGCTGGCATTGCGTTCTTCTGCAGAATTAAGGGTGTTCCCGATTTGACGAAAAGTGGGATTCTGCTTAAGGCTATGAAAGGATGGGCGCGCGTGGGGCCTACGCCACCTGACAGAAGGCGGCCCATTGATGCGGCGTTGCTGCCAGGCATCATTGGGTCGGTTGGAGCCATCGCATCATCTATGTTCGAATCGCTGCTTTTTAGATTGGCGTTCTCTATGGCTTACCACGGCGCCTTTAGGATATCGGAGTTGGTTGCGCCTTCTAAGCAAACTGATTCGCGCATGCTGGTAGAGGACGTAGTGGTGAGTGGGAGGTCCTTGCTGTGCAGATTGCGACGCTCTAAGACGGACCAGGTGGGGAAGGGCCGATGGGTCACCCTGGTTCCGGCACTTGAGGAGAGCATATGCCCAGTACGGTTGGCAGTACAATATGAGGCAGTGAGGCCCGACTGTCGGGGGTCGTGGTTGCTGCACTATGACGGGCGGCCAGTAACTAAGTTCCAATTTCGGTGGATGATGGGTCGCTGTCTGACGAGCTTGGGCCTTTCCCCCTCCCACTTCGGTACACACTCCTTCCGCATTGGGGCTGCTACGGCGGCAGCGGCCGCGGGTTTTTCGGGAGCCCAGATCCAGGCGGTGGGACGATGGAAGTCGTCCTGTTATAAGCGGTACATTCGCCCCGTCGCCTGAGATACTTTGCTTAAGCGTAGCTTGCATCAAGAAGTTAGAGTAAGATAATGTTTGCTTGGTGTTTATGCATTTGTTATGTTCACTGTGTGTTGGTTCGTTTACCCGTGTGTGATCCTACTCAGGGATTAGCCACTTGCCGCTGCGGGCGTGAGCCGGCAGCGGGGGTCTGGAGTTATTTTGCGATTTTTTACCTGACTTGACGGACTGAATTCTAATCATTAATTCGGCTAATCTGTTTCTTATCAAAGTCCCTCAGCAGGTTTTATGCTTTCACCTCCAGCTGAGTTATTTCATGTTTTACCCCTTTTTTATACCCCCCCCCTTTTAATTTCGTTTTGTTTCTTTTGCCTTTCCCTTAATGTCTTAATGCTTTTACTTCAAATTGGCTAGGAGCTCGGGAGATCGGCTAGGCCGTGACTGCTGCGACATTAGGAAGCAATAAAAAAATTTTTCTTTTGGCAGATCCTTCAGGTTAACATAATACATGCTATGGCGTAGAATTATAGTAACACATTTTACCCCTTTTTCCTTCCATTCAGGTTGTTTCGCTGATGGCTTGTCCGTTTGGGTGGTCGGCCACTCGTATGTCTTCTGGGCAGCAAGGTTTTTGGCCTCTGATACTTCTCAGAGGTTTCCTAGAGGTCAGGGAATCAGATGGCTTGGTTGGCGAGGTATGATGTGGACAGATCTTTTGAGTAGACTGGTCAGTCAGGCCAGGAAGCATGGAGTTCCCAAGGTTTTGGTTGTCCACTTAGGTGGCAACGACCTAGGGAAGAGGACTTCCTTGGAGCTACGGTGGGCCATGATACAAGATCTGGCAAAGGTGGCCGCAGCATGGACCAATTGTATATTGGTATTTTCCCTGATGGTGCCAAGGTTGAGTTGGCGAGGTGTGGAGGACGGACGCGTAATAGATGAGGCCAGGATAAAGGTGAATGGGGCGGTGGCGAAGTGGGTCTTGGCCCACGGCGGTAAAGTCGTTCGCCACCCTAGGATTCGGTTCCGAGACAAACACCTTTTTCGGCCTGATGGTGTACATCTATCCAATGAGGGGATGATGTTTTTCCTGGAGGATCTGTTCCTAGTGTTGCAGGAGTTAGGGTAGTTTATGGTGGCGGTGCGAGGACTCTGGGATGGAGTCCTTCGCTGTTGGCGGAAAAGAACGGCAGTTTGTAGTTGTATGGTTTTTTATAGGTAGTAAGTTTCAGTGTTATATGGTTTAGGTGCACTCACCTCCATCGACTTAATGGCCGCTCGACCACCCATCCGGGAGGCAGCGGCAGGGCACCCAGGAGCGGTGGGAAGTCACTGTGGGGGTTGTGTTGACACCTACTACCGGTTTTGATAGGGTGCTGGACGGTTTCGGTCAGTTTACCAATTTAAGTTTACCAATAGTTTAATAGAGCCGTTCTTTTTTCTGCCACCATTATGCCGGCTGATTCGGCATCTTAACAAATTTTTCCCAATTACAGGTTTTGCTATGGTTAGGGTCAAATAAATAGCTAGCAATTTTTCTGCCAAAATCATGTCTCCGTGTCTTTATTTACTGGTATAAAAGGTAACTAAGGTTTACTTCAATAAAGGGGGTCCACCAAATATCACTAGGATGTTTAGGAGAGAGAATTGACTAACATAGGAGAGGAATGGGTTAAACATCCTGTGAGGGGTGGACCTAGCTGTGAGGTAGTACAGCCTTAGGAAAGGGGGAGGGTTAAGGTATATATAGGCTGGAGTGGCCATTTTAGGTCTCTTTGCTTGCTGAATTTTCTTCCCGCCCTCCCGCCCTAAGGGTAGAGGTTGTTTTGTTTGACGCGTAGTGCATTGGCGGTTAATTGCTTAGCTGTTTTCATTCGTTGGCTATTTATAGGCGGAAAAGAACGGCAGTTTGTAGTTGTATGGTTTTTTATAGGTAGTAAGTTTCAGTGTTATATGGTTTAGGTGCACTCACCTCCATCGACTTAATGGCCGCTCGACCACCCATCCGGGAGGCAGCGGCAGGGCACCCAGGAGCGGTGGGAAGTCACTGTGGGGGTTGTGTTGACACCTATTACCAGTTTTGATAGGGTGCTGGACGGTTTCGGTCAGTTTACCAATTTAAGTTTACCAATAGTTTAATAGAGCCGTTCTTTTTTCTGCCACCATTATGCCGGCTGATTCGGCATCTTAACAAATTTTTCCCAATTACAGGTTTTGCTATGGTTAGGGTCAAATAAATAGCTAGCAATTTTTCTGCCAAAATCATGTCTCCGTGTCTTTATTTACTGGTATAAAAGGTAACTAAGGTTTACTTCAATAAAGGGGGTCCACCAAATATCACTAGGATGTTTATTACCCCCCTTGTGTAAAACTGCATAGTTTTTAGTGAAAGTACGTCGTACGTGCGCACTGCGGCCCGTACGCATGCGCAGAAATGCAGATTTTTAGCCTGATTGTTGTGCTGCGAACAACGGCAGCTAGCGATTAACTCGGAATGACCCTCCATGGTTTTGCCCAACTGCTTAATAATTTGCTGCTGCAATCAACTCTGAATTAGGCCCATAAACTAGTGTGTGATACCTTATATCAGTACTGCAATGCTGCTATTTGACTCTCAGGGCCAAATGTAATAGAGTTAAAGTTTCATAAAGTGAGAGATTTGGTTACATTTTTCAGGTTTTCTTAAAGTGGCAACCATTTACACTGCAAAACCGGGTTGATCTTGCTGTGTAAATGATTGCCGCTTTAAAAAAAAAACTGCAAAACCTTACCAAATCTCTCACTTTCTGAAACTCTCACTCTATTACATTTTGCCCCAAGTTGTGTTTACACTTTAGGGGCCCCAACGTGCACACGAAGGCTCAGATGTGACCTGGATTACCAGCATTCACATCATTTAGAGAGTCTATCAACGATATTCAATTACCCTGACAGCAAGTCGGGTGTAATGTAACGCCGCCGGGGGCTATTTAATTATCCCCGATAAGCCGACGCGTGCCGCGGCTTATCAGGGATTTTGTTTCACCTGCCTCCGGCAGGCGAAGCAAAATCCCCAATAACAGCCCCGTTTTCATCCGAAAACGGGGCCATTTCATCTGAAAACACACAGGTTTCACTGAACCTGTGTGTTTACAGGTGTAAATGCACTTGTTACCGGCAGAGCTAATCAAATAGCCCGACCGCAGCACCCGAAGAAACATCAGAGGTATTTACTCCCAATGTCTCTTCAGGGCAAATTGAATATCCCCCTATATCAGATTTCGTAATGTTGTGGTTATTGGTATTTGAGGCAAATGGACCTCAGTTACTTAGGGGGTCATTCCCAGTTGATCGCACAGTAGCAGTTTTTGGCAGCCATGCGATCAGATAGTCTCCGCCTATGGGGGGGGAGTGTATTTTAGCATAGCAAGTGTGCGATCGCTTGTGCAGGGGAGATGTGCAAAATGTTTTTGTGCAGTTTCTGAGTAGCTCTGAACTTACTCAGCCACTGCAATCACTTCAGCCTGTCAGGTCCCGGAATTGACGTCAGACACCTGCCCTGCAAACGCCTGGACACGCCTGCGTTTTCCACGGCACTCCCAGAAAACTGTCAGTTGTCACCCAGAAACGCCTTCTTGCTGTCAATCACCTTGCAATCGCCGCTGCGATTGCTTTCTTCATAAGGTCCCACGCTGCCCAGCATTTCCCGTCACCCGGCAGCGACGTGCCTGCACGTTGAGGTCGCGGCTCATGCGCAGTTCAGACCCGATTGCACAGCTGCGAAAAACTGCAGCATGCGATAGGGTCGGAATGACCCCCTTAAAGTGACAATTGAAGAGTGCTAGCAGCTTTGTGTGAATATGCAACTTTTTTGTATTTTATGTCTTAAAGGAACATTCTGTAGTTTTATAGTGATACTTCATTAGTAATAACGTTACCAGTAACTGTAAGACTATATTTTGATTTATTGTGATTTAAGGTAAATCTCATTAAATTTATTACAACCATAATACTTCCCCATTCCAGACTCATGTGTGATCAGTGAAATTAAATATTCCATTCTTGTGCTTAGTTTAGAATTTACTTATTCCATTCCAGCCTAGTTTTGAATTTACTGTGTCTGGGGAGAAAACCCTTGCCTCTCTGCTGGGACATTAACTGAGTTGGAAGTTGCCACTGAACAAAAAAGCCAGAAGGTCAATCTACATCTAGCCTCAATATGCCAAACAGCGTAAGATGCCTGGCACAAGTGAGCCACCAAGTTCTGTGTAAATCTGCTAGTGTCAAGCATCTTGTTTTTGCTGTAAATACGTCTTAGTCCCAAAGTAGATAGGACGCACCAGGAGATTGTGCTGATTAATTTGATATGCAACACTAGCATATTGTGTGTGACTGAGTCTGTCGGCGGGATGTAATAGAGTCCAAGTTATCTGGAGGTGCGGGTTGCCGACTGAACTTTTGACATTTTTTTAAAGCGGCAGTCATTTACAAGGCAAAACATGCCTTGTAAATGACTGCCGCTTAAAAAAAAGACTGAGTTCGGCCAGCAACCTGCACCACAAGCTAACTCAGACTCCATTACATCCCGCCGTGTATATGGAACACTATGAAACTTGTATTGGAAAAAAGCTGTGGCTGCTACATTGTAGCACTTCATATACAGATTCAGAGACTCAGTCGCATACAGAAATACAAGTGTTGCATGTCAAATTAATCAGCACAGCCTCATGGTGCATCCTAGCTGCCTTGCTCTGTGACTAAGACACACTTTCGTCAAAAAAGGTGCAAAAAAGACACTCTACTCTAGCATAGTCTCACGGAAATTTGGGTGCTAAGAGGAGCTGTTTGCATGACTGCAGCAATTATGAACTGTATGAGGACACATCTGTATCAGAGCAGTAACTCCAGCGTGTACCCACTCCACACCATCTGTACCATCCCCTTGATTGGGGTATCACAGTGACACTGGTTATCTCCACACTGTAATATACCTATCACTCCATGACTTGTAGCCCATAGTAATATCCCCACTAATCACACTCTAGTATAACAGCCCTAGTGCTTTACCTCCCTCACCACAATGTAATGTCTCTACAGAATCTCTCATTATCTTCCAGTCGAATGCTACATTCCCACTGCTCCCAGCCCACAGTAATTTTCCCACTGATCCATACTGTACATCCCTTAATCACTCTAATATGCCCTCCTGTACACTGCTGTAATCACATTGTAAGAGCCCAACCTCCTCATTCTACACAAATATCCCAATTTCTACAAGCCCAGTTATAATCCTGTTAAACCACTGTAAATCCCATTTTATTTCTTCACCACTTCATCCCTTTCAAGCAACTATAATATCCACACCCTTCAACTACTCACATAACACTATAACGTGACCACTCTTTTTTGCCCAGCATATTGTCTGCACTCCTCCATGCCCAGTGTAATATCCTCACCCATAGACACACACCAAACCACTGTAATATCCTCACCCCTACCAGTACATTTTAATATCTGTACCTCTCTATGCCCAGTGTAATATCCTGACTCCTCCATACCTCCAGGCCACTGTAATATCCCCATCCCTCTTACTCCAGTATAATGTCCACCCTCATCCAAGCTGTCTAATTCTGACTGCTCCACACATCCCAGACCAGGGCTGCAGCTGGGAACTAATGTTCCCTGGGCTGGCCCTCCCATGTGAAGGCATGACATCTCTAAAAGGAAGCCAGGACTAGGATGTGCTCTTGGTAGCTTTTGGCTGGTTCTCCAGGCAGCACGATGTCATTCCGGGCACCCTGTTTTTTTCTATCTGAGCACTTTTTCAGATTTTCGGTGTGCTTATATCATCCGTCTAAATTTAGTGTCCCATTACAGTGGAAAATGCAGGATTTTCATGGGGGGGAGGGGGGGGGGGTTCTGTACATGTATGCATGTGTGTGTGTGTGTGTGTGTGTGTGTGTGTGTGTGTGTGTGTGTGTGTGTGTGTGAGTGTGTATATATATATTTATATATATACTGTATATATTTATACATATACTCACACACATACAGTACATCTGTACATAGATATACAAACACACACATACTGTACAGTAGCATACTTACACACACAGTATACGTGCACAAATACATGCATAGTCACACAGTATACATGCACACAGCACACATACATACATACATACATACATACATACATAGTATACATGCACACAGCACACATACACACAGTATACATGCACACAGCACACATACATACTAGTGATGAGCGGGTTCGGTCCCTCGGAATCCAAACCCACCCGAACTTCACCCATTTTACACGGTTCCGAGGCAGCCTCGGATCTTCCCGCCTTGCTCGGTTAACCCGAGCGCGCCCGAACGTCATCATCCCACTGTCGGATTCTCGCGAGATTCGTATTCTATATAAGGAGCCGCGCGTCGCCGCCATTTTCACTCGTGCTTTGGAGATGATAGCGAGAGGACGTGGCTGCGTTCTCTCAGTTTCTGTGTTCAGTGTGCTGCAAATATCTGTACTCAGTGTGCTGCAAATATCTGTGCTCAGTGTGCTTGCAAATATATGTGCTCAGTGTGCTGAAAATATCTACATTCTCTGCCTGAAAAACGCTCCATATCTGTGCTGCATTGTAGTATATAGTAGGAGGACAGTGCAGAATTTTGCTGTGACCACCAGTATATATAGCAGTATGGTACAGTTGTCCATTGCTCTACCTCTGTGTCGTCAAGTATACTATCCATCCAAACCTGTGCTGCATTTTAGTTGTGCGCAGTATATAGTAGGAGGACAGTGCAGAATTTTGCTGACCACCAGTATATATATAGCAGTACGGTACAGTAGTCCACTGCTCTACCTACCTCTGTGTCGTCAAGTATACTATGCATCCATACCTGTGCTGCATTTTAGTTGTGCGCAGTATATAGTAGGAGGACAGTGCAGAATTTTGCTGACCAACAGTATATATATATATATATATATATATATATATAGCAGTACGGTACAGTAGTCCACTGCTCTACCTCTGTGTCGTCAAGTATACTATGCATCCATACCTGTGCTGCATTTTAGTTGTGCGCAGTATACAGTAGGAGGACAGTGCAGAATTTTGCTGACCACCAGTATATATATAGCAGTGCGGTACAGTAGTCCACTGCTCTACCTCTGTGTCGTCAAATATACTATGCATCCATACCTGTGCTGCATTTTAGTTGTGCGCAGTATATAGTAGGCGGACAGTGCAGAATTTTGCTGACCACCAGTATATATGTATAGCAGTACGGTACAGCAGTCCAATGGTCTACCTCTGTGTCTTCAAGTATACTATGCATCCATACCTGTGCTGCATTTTAGTTGTGTGCAGTATAGAGTAGGAGTACAATGCATAATTTTGCTGACCACCAGTATATATATAGCAGTATGTTACAGTAGTCCACTGCTCTACTTCTGTGTCGTCAAGTATACTATGCATCCATACCTGTGCTGCATTTTAGTTGTGCGCAGTATATAGTAGACGGAAAGTGCAGAATTTTGCTGACCACCAGTATACATAAAGCAGTACGGTACAGTAGTC